>NC_041386.1:207510887-207547860 GCF_002162155.2 Triticum dicoccoides | reverse complement strand
TATTTCTTCAAGTTGGTTTTCTGCTAAGTGAATGTGATCGGACCCTTCCCCCTCTATGCTATACTCAACCCAATCTGTTCACAAATTCTTCATGTGCGTTCTATTTGAAACTCGTTCAAAATCTTCACTGTGTCCTTGTCAGCTGAAGAAATTGCGAACGGAACTTTAAAACCTATCTTATCGAAATTTTCGGCTTTGCCGCTCAAATTGTTCCGCATCCCACGATACACTTATCCACTCACCCACGATCTAACATGATCTCCACCTCTCACTACGTGGGTGACACATGTCATGCGAATGAGAAAGGTCAAGGGCACGTTCGTCCAATTTCTTCGGGCATGCAGTTTTTCACCGTGGCTATAAATACCCCTCCTTCCCTTCCTCACTTCTTTTACTCCGCTCGACCTCTCTCTCCAGCTCGAGCTTCTCAAACCCTAGCACCGCCGCTACTTCATCGTTGCCGGTGAGGAAGAGCTTCACTGCCTCGACCTCGTCGCCGACGTACTCGCACCGACCACGGAAATCTTCACTCCGCCGCCGCCGTAGCTGTCTTCCTCCACCGAGTTAGGGCGTGGAAGATCTACATAGACGAACTTCACCTCTCCACTTCACTGTTTCTTGTGTTCTTCATCCAGGGTAATTAAAAGTTACTTTTACTGCCCTCGTTGATTTGAATGATTATCTTCAAAATCTTCAAAGGTGTTTTTCTTCATAGATTCGCACACTAAAACACCTCACATATTATCCGTTCTTGATTCGTTTCTCTAAGCCATGATTTTCTTCAAGATTCCTCAAATGTGTGGATTATTAATCTACACATCTCTGGAACCTAAGACAAAGAATGCTTAGTGAAATTCTTCAAGACTCATCTGGTCAAATTCCTCAAACTTGTTCTTTTTGAAAAACCTTCTGAGAACACATATGACCTCTCCAAATTCCTTGCAACTATACTCTATTCACAGGTACACATCTCAGCTGCTGAATCACTAGGTTCTCATCAACTTAACTCATTTGCAGCGTTCCTCGAAGAAAAGTTGCATACTTCTTCAGAGAATTTGATTGTTCAAATTCCTCAACTGAAGAAAATGGCTGATGGTAAAAGGCCACAGAAAGGAGGAAAGAGGCTTGAGGTAAATACAGCGTTTGAGATCCCTGATGACATATATGCTGGGTACTGCACACCTACTGAGGAAACCAAGAATGAGCGCAAAGTGCGCAAACAGAGGATAGAGAGGAGATGGGCAAGAGAATGGAGGCAGTACAGATATGTCACTCCTAAGTACATGAAGAAATTCGCACTCAATCCTCCATGCCCAAGAGCTCCATTGGCACCTGGCCAAATAGCAGATCCCACCAGCCTCAAGCGCGGTGAGGACTATCCTGATGAATGGGCCAAGCGCCAAGCCAAGTTGGCTAAGCAAGCCAGAGAAGCAGGGAGAAAATTCAATGAAGACTCTGTTGCTGCTGCCTCTGCTGAGGCCTCTGCTGTCAAGCCAAAGAAGATTATGTCTAAGAAGCCTGCGCGCAGCAATGCCCTCATGGCTAGAATCCTCAAAGCCCTCACGGCAAATCCCTCATGCTGCTCCTGTTCCTCCTAAGTCCTTAGCTCCTCCGCCAAAGCCTTCAGCTGTTCCGACTAAATCCTCAGCACCTGTGCATCTCGCCTCGTGCCAAAGGACTGTCGGCATCTCCATTGCCTCAGGTGTCTCAGCTAGTTCCTCAGCTGCACCAAGTTCCTCAGCTGGCCCCTCACTGCTGAAGACAAAGGCCACTGCTGGACGAGGTCCTCGCCCAAGTTCTCAAAAGAAGCAAGTCGCTTTCCAAGTGCCGTCTGATGAAGACGAAGCTGATGATGATGAACTTGCAGAAATCATCAGAGACAGGCAAGTCAGGGCCGCTAGAGCCAAACGATCAGAGGTGCCACTGCTTTTGGATCCCAAGCTGATCCTCGACTACATTGATGATTGGCACAAGGACCCCAACACTCCCTTGCCCGACTTCAAGCTGACTCCTGGCCAGAGTTACATGCTGACCCACTTCATGCAAGAAGAAAAGTGGAAATTTGAGAAGGTCAGGCAGATCAAGAAAGCGCAGTACAAGAAAGAGCGCTATCTAAAGAAAAATGTTGTCTCTATGACAACTGAAGAACTTGTCACTATTCAAACTGAGATTAAGAAACTCAGTGATGACTTTGACACATATCGCACTGATTGGCTTGGAGCCAAGGTTCGTTTTGTGAAACTTGCGGATAACTTCACTTCCAATGTTGCAGCCCCAACACAACAGGAAATTCCTTAGGCTAAAGCATCTGCTCAGCCTACTAAAGAAAATGCTAGCACCGCTGATGACAATCAGACTACTGAAGATAATGTGAGTTCCAGGGCTGATGACTACATTCCAGCCGCTGAAGAAATTGCCAGGGCACCCACTAGTGGTGTGCCTGAAGAAACTGAAGAACTCAGGGCAACTGCATCAGTTGTGCCTGAAGAAAATCAACCAGATTCCTCAGCTGCTCCTGCACCAAATTCAACCCCAATCCTTCCATATGCATCAGATGTGAAGAAGACCAAGGCTGTAGAGCGTGCTATAGTAAAGAAAAGGAAAGTATCAGTTGCTTCAGATTCTTCAGCTCCGAAGAAAATGAAGCCTATGACCAGTTCATTTGCAAATCCGATTGATGCTGTTCCCATCTCAACCAGGCCATCAAAGGACCTTGTTCCTTTTGATGAAGAATATGTGATCCCCAGCGGATCTGATGAAGAAACTCCTTCTGCTGCTTCGTCTGAACCGTTGGATGAAGAAATTGAAGTGGATGTGATCCCTTCAACACCTATCATCTCCTCACCTATGCCTCAGTTCACAGCTGAAGAGGCTGGCGTTGAAGAAATGGAAGATGAAGATGTGGACACTGGCTGCTCCACACCCGTAATCAGTGATGAATTCTGGGAAAGTCAGCATCCAAATTCTCCAATGTTCACCCCTCTACAGCAAATTCCTCAGTCCCCCACACAAACTGTTCAAATGGGCTCTGAAGAAACTCATCCCACTTCATCTGTCCATGAGGAAATTCCAGCCACTAGCGCTGAAGAAACTGCTGTTGCTGAACAACCAACGACGCAAACTGCCACTAAGGAGGAACCAAAAATTCCTCAGCCTGAAGAACCTGCGATTGAGATTCCTGAGGTCGTGATGCAACTCACTAACACTCCTCTGCCGAAGCCAAAGGATCCATTCTCACGCAAGCAAAAGTTCAAGGCTGATGATTTCTTCGGTGAGCATGTATTCTTCGAAGATTACAACCCATATGACTCTGCTCGGATTAGGAAGAGGCGTTTCTGGACTACTAGTCAGGCCAATTTCTATTCCTCAGTGTTGTTCAACAAGGAGAAGATCTTCTACCATGAGCATATTCCTCACGTGGATATGGAATCTCTGCCGTGCTTTGCACCAGTCCTCAGTGTTCTTCACGATGCTGGACTGCTAAACTTTTGCTCTGACATCTGCGATTGGAATGAAGAACTAATTCTTCAATTCTATGCAATGCTGCACATCACCGGAGATGCTGAAGATGTGAATTCATGGGTGTTGGACTAGATGTCTGAGAACACTCACTACACTGCACCAGCCTCTGAATTTCTTCATGCTCTACCACTCAGTCCTCCCCTTGAAGAAGCTCACTGCATCTACAGTGAACCTGAGCTCACACATCATTACATGCAGGTGCTGATGAAACCTTTGAAGCCAGGTCAAGCACCAAGAAACAAATTCCTCAAGAAGGAATTGTTGTACGTGCCCAGAACTATCTATCATATTCTTACGAGGACAATCAGTCCTTCAAAGGCCACAACTCATCTGATGAGGAAATTGTTGGCATCATGAAGAATCTGGTATTCAACATCGTTCATGGCATTCCTGTCAATTATCACGATTTCTTCATGAGGACTATGGCCAATGTTGCATTGTCTCCGTTTGGGCTAAAGCCTTATGCACCTTGGATTATGAGATTCCTTAGGACAAGGTCTTCACTCAACTACAAAGCTGATTTCCAGAATCACCTCAGCTACTTGCCCCCAATTGAAGTCCTCAAGCAGACATATTCCTTAGTTGATGGAAAGGGCAAGGCACCAGCTGTAATAGATGAAGGCATTCGTCCATTGGATGGTCAGTTTCGCAAAGCTGCATCTTATTCCACCAATGATGACTCTGCCACACATGACTCTGCCAATGCACCCAAGTCCACTCCTCAAGCCACTGCTCCACGCGTGATGACTGACCATGAACATCTGCTTAGCTTCACCGAAAGGTGGATCGAAATCACAAATGGGTTAAGCGTCAGTTTGGTTCACTTCTTCACAACATGACTGCCACACACAATGCAGTGAAGAAAAACCACTACTACCTCCATCAAGTCTTCGGTCGCACCTGGGCAATCATGTCACATCTGTATGGTGAAGAAGATCTGAAGAACATTGGTCTCAAAGAAGATTTTGACTGGTCTGCACCTCCACCGAAGAAATTCAAGAAGGTCCAGGTTCCTTCTCTGGTGGCCAGCTCATATTCTTCTTCGCGCGACACTGATGAACATGAAGATTTGGACGACACTGCGGCAGGCCCTACATCGACAAACGACCCCAACAACGCTGCCGCTCCTTCATCAACATGATTATCTTTAGGGGCGTTAGTCCTCATTTTCGATCTTTTTGGTCATTCAATGACAAAGGGGGAGAAATATGAGTTAGTCTTCAAGCGGGTCTACTATATGGGCATTTTTTTTGCTAAGTTACAACTCTCGTTCTTCTGAAACTTTATTGGATCGAGTTGTAATCTTAAACCCGTTGGTGCTTTGATACTTTTGATGCACTGTGCTCTGATACTTTGATGCACTATTCTGCATGTTTATTCCTCGTTAATATTATTGCATGCATGCTGAATTTCATCAGGCACCATATTTCATCATGCATTTCAAATTCTTCATGTTATATGTTAAATGCGTGTATGAATTACAAGATATAGGGGGAGATCTCCATGATTCTACTCTTCAAGTGTGCATTGCTTCAAAAGCAAATTCCTCACTATGCACATCTTCAGGGGGAGTTCTTCTACATCTTGCAATCAAATTCCTCAATATCAGTAGTTACACTTCATATGTTTATCCCCGTTGATAACTTAACCTATATTGTCATCAATCACCAAAAAGGGGGAGATTGTAAGTGCATCTAGTGCCCCTTAGTGATTTTGGTGTATTGAAGACTTATAGGTTAAGGGACTAATGCATTTCTGACTGTACACATGTCTATATGTCTATGAGGAGTTTGATATTTATAGGAAAAGTCGACCCCTAAAACTGAATATCTTCGACTGAAGATTTTGGTATTTCTAAAGACTTTCATGAAGACTTTGAAAGTGAAGAAATTGGTGTGTCCGTGAAGACTTGATATTCATGCGAGGAATATGAAGCTTGAAGACATTCGTTTTCATAGTTTGGTTTTTTCTCTTTCTTGAGTCATAGGAAACACCATACTGTTAAAGGGGGTCAAGGAAATACTAAGGAAAAATTTCCATGTGATGCTCAACTCAAAATCCTACACTTACCAATCCCTTCAAGTGAAGCCATTGGAAACCTCATACAATTCAGTCAATTTCTTCAGTGACATAGACGAAGTTCTTCTGGTCTTTGAGGAATTTGTCCTGACTGAGGAGTTAGGAATTCGCTAGTGCGGATTGCCTACATAGTGAGGAACATGATAGCCCTGAGGATTTTGCTACTCAAAATTCCAACCGTTGCTGTGCTATGCGCCAGCTGTCCCAAAATATCTATCCACCTAACGGTCATATCATTGAAGGGCATTTATGTCTTATCATGTCGGGCTGCTCCCTAGGCTATAAATAGCCGCCCCCTACAACCACTAGCTGGTTGGCTGCTCTGAGAGAAACTGACACTTGTCATTTGAGAGCAACCCATCCTCTGAGGACTTTGAGCGAAAATCATCAAGTGAGGAAAAACCAAAAACCCAAAACCCAAACACCTACAAACCCCAAGTGATTGAGCATCACTGAAGAGATTGATCCTGTGTGGATCCGACGCTTGTTACCTTTGAAGATTGTGCTTCTTCCAGACGGTTAGGCGTCATGGTCTAGAGCATCCAAGAGGAATTGTGGATCGCCGAGTGACCAAGTTTGTGAAGGTTTGGAAGTCGCCTGAAGACTTACCACGAGTGATTAGACAAGGTCTGTATGACTTTAGTTCAAGGAGAATATGGTGAGGACTGGGTGTCCTGAGCTGCGTGTTCAGGATTGGGTGTCCGGGACTATGTGTCCTCGAGTTTAAATACTCAGCCGCTCCAACCAGACGTACAACTGAGACAGCAGTTGGAACTGGTCTACCAAATCATTGTGTTCACCAAGCTTACTGGTTCTATTTCCTCAACTCTTTCATTTCCTCATAACTGTGTTGTGTGTTTGTTCATATCTGTGTTTGAAGACTTTGACTGAAGACTTTCTCAATTTCCTCAGCTCAATTTCTTCAGTCTGTTTGTCTTCATCCTGTGTTATGATGTGATTACGCTTCCTGTACTCTGTGCCTGTCTTCATTTCATCATGATGACTATGCTTGTATTCTGTTATGTTTACTTTTGAGTACTTATTCCGCTGCTAGTAGTTCTTCGCTAAGGAATTTCCTCACCGGCAAATTCCTCATTGATGAATTTCATAAAAATTGCCTATTCACCCCCCTCTAGTCGATATAACGCACTTTCAAGAGCATGCTTCTTGAGACTGTGCCTTTTCCCCAAATTGACAACATTATATCTCGGCTCACGCTTGACCTAGATACCAAGGTTGTATGCAGATCATACAATTAGAATATATCAAAATGTTTTTCCTTTTGTCCTAATGAAAGAAGTCTAGAACTTTATCGGATGATTTCTCCTTTCAAATTTATTCTCAGCCCACTTTCCCACTAAATTTAGTGGATCAAGTTGTCAAAATTTGACCAATCCTTAGCATGCAGTAGTGACATGTACCAAGAAATGCTGACCTTGAGCTGAATCCCAAAATGGACATAGGCATTTCCTGCTTAGAAGTTAAGAGTTATAAAATAGAGGTAAACAATTTTCTTCTCTATATAAATTTGCATAGATAGCTGGTCAGGAATACAAAGAGAAAAATATGTATAAAAGGAAGTAGTTAATTCAAGGCAGCACAACCAACAAATAGCTTAGCTTTTAGGTGCATCCAATCGGAAGTGAAATCATGTTTGTATCAACACGAAAGATAATGTGTAATTAGCTAGATGCCTACTCTGATAATTAGCTAGAGTTGAGGGAGAGAAACATAACAGAAGTGGGCTACATACAATTGGCAGTAAATTATGATACATGTCTATGTACACAATAGTGAGAAATTTCCATTACATTACATGGGCATCCGACATATGGTGATTAATTCCATCACAGGGAGAGAAATAATCAGAGACACAGGTCTACCTTGAGCAGGTATCAATGTACTGCTAAAAAGCCAACGCATTAGGCATTACCGGAACAGGACATATTAGCTGTGATGATACGCAGACAAATAATTTGTTCCTTATTTCCTAGGGACATATTATATTACATGCATCTAATCGAAAGTGCATCCAATCTGCAGATTAGCTACGAACGAGCAGCAGGCGGCACCGTGGGTCAGCGATGTCGTCAGTGCGGGCTCGCGGGATCGCTGAGTGCCGAAGTTTAGGCAGAGGGTGGCAAATAGCAGCCACTTGTGGGCGATGGATTATGGATGTGACATGGCAGCGGAAATCAGTTAACTCGTCGAGCCGTTGAGAAGTGTTGTCGCTCGAGGGCCTGATTTAGTATACGTGAATTAAGGATCGTGGGACAGCTTGTTAGCTCTTTAGGTCCCACTGGCCGGACGTGGAGCCGGGCGTGGAGCTGGTACCTCTGGCAGCGGCGTGCATGTTGTAGCACTAGATGACCTTGGTGCATGTTGCGGCGGCGGAGCGGGACACCGTTCTCAATGCACTTGTCCTCGATCATGTGGTGGATGTGACAGCGCTGCCGCCTATTGCGTGATCTCGAAGCACTCGCCGTAGGAGCTGACCAGCGTGATCCATTAACTTTGCTTCCGTCCATGGTGTTCGCGACCATGATTCTCTTCCATACCTGATAGCTTGGAACACTAGATTTCGACTGGATGTTTGGATCGATTTGATGCAAGGCAATCAATTCCTACCATATTTAAAGGCAAGGGGAAGGCTAGAAGAGCCGACTCGGATCTGGTCGGGACTCATGATACATGGATCGGTCTCTTGTTTAATACAGTCACGATCTCTGCATACACGGTCGAACAGATTGGATGGCCTCAGGCAGTTTTTATGACGTTGGTTGTGTGGAAGAAGGAAAGTTACGGTGAATTAGTACCACCTTGGATTTTGGAAAAAAATATGAACATGTAGGAAAAGAAAGAAAAATCGTAAATTCATGGGAAGAAGCGTATTGTGACGGTGAACCCACGGAGTCCATCTGTGCTTTATTATTAGGGAGAGATAATTTTTGTTTGATAGATTGTATTTCCTTGTTGCAATCCATGCTTAATTCACCTCATGCTTATAATCAAAATAAAGCTTTTAGTAAACATATTGTTGATGCTATGATGAAATCATTTGAAGAAAATCTTGCATTGGAAGTTTCTACCCCCTAGAAAGCTTTATGATTAGTGGGAACCTACTATTTAAATTAAAATAAAAGATTATGAGTGTAATGCTTCGTGTGATTTGGGTGCTAGCATTTCCACTATTCCGAAAACTTTATGTGATGTTCTAGGTTTCCATAAATTTGATGATTGTTCTTTGAATTTGCATCTAGAAGATTACACTATTAAGAAACCTATGGGAAGGATTAATGATGTTCTTATTATTGCAAATAGTAATTATGTGCCCGTAGATTTTATTGTGCTTGATATAGATTGCAATCCTACATGCCCTATTATTCTTGGTAGATCTTTCCTTAGAACGATTGGTGGAATTATTGATATGAAAGAAGGAAACGTTAGATTTCAATTTCCGTTAAGGAAGGGAATGGAACACTTTTCAAGAAATAAAATTAAGTTGCCATATGAATCTATTATGGGGGCTACTTATGGACTACATAACAAAGATGACAATACCTAGATCTATGTTTTATATCTAGCTAGGGGCGTTAAACAATAGCGCTTGTTGGGAGGCAACCCAATTTTATTTTATTTTTTGTTTTTTCTACTGTTTTTCAATAAATACACATTATTACTTCTATAGTAATTGTGTTTTGGTGTTTTAATTAGTGTTTGAGCCAAGTAAGACCTTTGGGATGGTCTATGGTGATAGTTGATTTGATCTTGCTGAAAAACAGAAACTTTTGTGTCCAGTAGAAGAATTGTTTAAAATCATATAAGCGTGATAAAATTCTGATTTTTTACACAAGATTGATAAAAAAATTGCCTAGGTCATCTTAATATTTTGGAATTTTTGGACTTACAAAAGTATACGAAGTTTCCAGATTACTACATATTGTTCTGTTTTTGACAGATTATGTTTTCTAAGTGTTGTTTGCTTATTTTGATGAATTTATGGGTACTATCAAGGGTATGAACCATGGAGAAGTTGGAATAAATTAGATATTACAGCAATATAAAATTACAATGAGTTCACAACAGTACCTAAAGTGGTGATTTATTTTATTGTACTAATGGAGCTTATGAGTTTTCTGTTGATTTTTGTGCTGTGAAGTTTTCAAGTTTTGGGTAAAGATTTGATGGACTATGGAATAAGGAGTGGAAAGAGCCTAACAATGGGTATTCCCAAGGCACCCCAAGGTAATATTCAAGGACAACCAAGCATCTAAGCTTGGGGATGCCCCAGATGGCATCCCTACTTTCGTCTTCAATCCATTGGTAAATTTACTTGAGGCTATATTTTTATTCACCACATGATATGTGTTTTGCTTGGAGTGTCTTGTATGACATGAGTCTTTGCTTTTTAGTTTGCCACAATCATCCTTGCTGTACACACCCTTTAACAGGGACATGCTTTAATCGTGAATTTATTAGAATAATCTATGTGCTTCACTTATATCTTTTGAGCTAGGCAGTTTGCTGTAGTGCTTCACTTGTATCTTTTTAGAGCACGACTGTGGTTTTATTTTATAGAACTTGATGAACTCTCATGCTTCACTTATATTATTTTGACAGTATTTAAACAGCATGGCAATTTTCTTAGGTTATGAATTTAGTCCTAATATGATGGCAATCCAACAGGGATATAATAAAAACTTTCATATAAAGGGCATTGAATATATGAGAAGTTTGATTCCTTCATTTGTTTTGAGATATAAAGATGGTGATATTAGAGTCATGCCAGTGAGTAATTGCGTATTGGTAGAAATACATGTGTTAAAGTTTTTGATTCCTGTAGCATGCACGTATGGTGAAATGTTATGTGATGAATTCAGAGCATGATTTTTTTATTTTCATCCTTTGTTTGGAGATCGGAAGCACGCGATGGTTAACTCCTACCAACCTATCCCCTAGGAGCATGTGTATCAGTACTTCGTTTCAATTGCTAATAAACTTTTGCAATAAGTATGTGATTTATTTATCACTAATGTTGAGTCCATGGATTATACGGACTCTCACCCTTCCACCATTGCTAGCCTCTCTAGTATCGCACAACTTTGCCGGTGCATTAAACCCACCATATACCCTTCCTCAAAACATCCACCATACCTACCTATTATGGCATTTCCATAGCCATTCCAAGAAATATTGCCATGCAACTTCCACTATTCCATTTTATTATGACACATATCATCATTTTCATATTGTTCTCATATGCATGAGGCATTCATATAGAGTCATATCTTTGTTCTAGTATCAAGTTGTAATTATTGAGTTGTAAGTAAATAAAAGTGTGATGATCATCATTATTAGAGCATTGTCCCATGTGAGGAAAGGATGATGGAAGCTATGATTTCCTCACAAGTTGGGATGAGTCTCCGGACTTTAATAAAATAAAAGAGGCCAAAGAAGCCCAAACAAAAAAATGAGAGAAAAAGAGAGAAGGGACAATGTTACTATCCTTTTCCACACTTGTGCTTCGAAATAGCACCATGTTATTCATGATAGAGAGTCTCTTATTTTATCACTTTCATATACTAGTGGAAATTTTTCATTATAGAACTTGGCTTGTATATTCCAATGATGGGCTTCCTCAAATTGTCCTAGGTCTTCATGAACAAGCTAGTTGGATGCACACCCACTTAGTTTCTTTTTGAGCTTTCATACACTTATAGCTCTAGAGTATCCGTTGCATGGCAATCCCGACTCACTCGCATCGATTTCAATTGATGGGAATCTGCACAGCCCATTAATTTGCCTAGTTGATGTGAGACTTTCTCCTTCCTTTTCGTTTTCTCCACAACCACCATATTCTATTCCACCTATAGTGCTATATCGATGGCTCATGCTCTTGTATTGCATGACAGTTCAAACATTTTGAGAACACTAAAAGTATGAAACAACTCCTTGACTAACATCGGGGTTGAACATGATGAAATACTTTGTGTGATGAAGATGGAGCATACCCAGACTATATGATTTTGTAGAGATAACTTTCTTTGGCCATGTTATTTTGAGAAGACATGAATGCTTTATTAGTATGCTCGAAGTATTATTGTTTTTATGTCAATATTAAACTTTTGTTTTGAATCTTATGGATCTGAATATTCTTGCCACAATAAAGAAGATTGCACAATAGGTAGTATTCCACATAAAAAATTTTGTTTTTATCATTTACCTACTCGAGGACGAGTAGGAATGAAGCTTGGGGGTGCTTGATATGTCTCCAGCATATCTATAATTTTTTATTGTTCCATGCTGAAAGAACAAGTGCTCCCTGGGTGGTTTTGGTAATTAATGCCAACATATCTCTTGTTGGACTAACACTTTTACCTAGTATGTTTCAGATAAGTTCAACAATGGAGTGGCATGGACTAGAGGATGTGGAACCTCTTCAAGATGCTAAGGACAAAGGATTGGCTCAAGCTTCAAGATCAAGACTCTACATTTTCTATTTTAGTGATCCAAGATCACATTGAGTCTATAGGAAAAGCCAATACTATCAAGAGGGGATGAGTGTTGCTTAATGGCTTGCTTGCTCAAAGTGCTTAGTGATATGCTCCAAAACCCTCAACTACCTTCCCACATCCACATATGACCTAAACCAAAAGTCAAACTTGGCCCCACTGATTCTTTCTATCTGGAGCCACCGAGTTCAGTTAACATAGCAACTGCCAGAAACCCTAATCAATTCGGTCTCACCGATGGGATCTCGGTCTCACCGAGATGGGCTTGCAAACTCTTTGTTACCTGTTGCAATATTTTCGATCCCACCGAGATATGCAATCGGCCCCACCGAGTTTGCTTGGCCAACTCTTTGTTTCGCTTATTACCCAAATTGGTCCCACCGAGTTTGAGTAATCGGTCAAACCGAGTTTTGGTTTTACCCTAACCCTAGCACATCGGTTCCACTGAGTTGAACTAGTTGGTCCCACTGAAAACCCTAACGGTCACTAGGTTTACTAAATCGGTCCGACCGAGTTTTTCCCTTTGGTCTCGCCGAGATAGGTAAATTGAGTGTAATGGTTAGATTTTGTGTGGAGGCTATATATACCCCTCCACCCACTCTTGATTCGTGGAGAGAGCCATCAGAACATACCTACACTTCCAATACACATTTTCTAAGAGAGAACCACCTAAACTTGTGTTGAGGTCAAGATATTCCATTCCAACCATATGAATCTTTATCTCTAGCCTTCCCAAGTTGCTTTCCACTCAAATCTTCTTTCCACCAAATCCAAATCCTGTGAGAGAGAGTTGAGTGTTGGGGACACTATCATTTGAAGCACAAGAGCAAGGAGTTCATCATCAACACACTATTTGTTACTTCTTGGAGAGTGGTGTCTCCTAGATTGGCTAGGTGTCACTTGGGAGCCTCCGACAAGATTGTGGAGTTGAACCAAGGAGTTTGTAAGGGCAAGGAGATCGCCTACTTCGTGAAGATCTACCGCTAGTGAGGCAAGTCCTTCGTGGGAAACGGCCATGATGGAATAGACAAGGTTGCTTCTTCGTGGACCCTTCGTGGGTGGAGCCCTCCATGGACTCGCGCAACCCTTACCCTCCGTGGGTTGAAGTCTCCATGAACATGGATGTACGATAGCACCACCTATCGAAACCACGACAAAAACCTCTGTGTCTCCAATTGCGTTTGAATACTCCAAACCCTTCTCTTTACATTCTTGCAAGTTGCATGATTTACTTTCCGCTGCTCATATACTCATTGCATGCTTGCTTGATATGTATTGTGTTTGTTAAACTTGTTCTTAAACTCCACTTAAACTTAAGAATTTAAAAAAAACTGCAACTTTTGGCACTTAGTGTCTAATAACCCCCCTCTAGACACCTCTTCTCAATCCTTTCAATTGGTATCAAAGCATTGGTCTCCATTGCCTTGGTTTAAACACCATTGGAGGAAGATGGATGTGTCTACTTTGGGGAGTCTTAGACATAGAGTGCCTATTCTTGATGGAGAGTATTTTCATGAGTGGAAAAATGAAATGCTTGAGATTTTCAATGAATATCATTTGAACAAGTATAATTACTAGCCCTTGTGCACCTCATGTTGATCCTTTGCACCCTACCCTAGATGAAGATATTGACATGATTTGCATTGTTAGAACTGTTAATATTATCAGTAGAGGCTTGCCTAGAAACTTGATTGGATGTTTGCCGACTCTTAAGTGTGCCTACACCATATGGAAATTTCTTGAGGAACTCTTTCCTAATTAATCCTTGAAAGATCTAGATGAAATCCTCCATAAGTCTATTGCTTTGATTAAGATGAGTTCCAATGATCCCAAATTTGGTGACTGCTTATTTGAGCTTACTGATCTTACGAGTGCCAAAGGAGATGTTCGAATCATTAGCAATATCATTTCCAGAGCTATTAGAATTCATAAAGATAACTATAGAAATGATCACTTATCTAATGAATTTGCCTCTCTATGAATTGATCAATCACAAGATGATGTTGAACATGAATACTCAGATGAGGATGATGATGATGATGATGATAGTGACTATGATCTCGATGATGCGATGAGACACTTTGGTCTTATGGCAAATCTTCGCAGCTACATGGCTGGAGGAAAGGAATGGGTCCTTGATAGTGGATGTACTGATCATATGATCGGAGATAAAGACATGTTCCATGAGCTTCCTGAAAATGATGGCCCTCGAAAGTATGTCACTTTTGGTGATAATTCAAAGGGTAAGGTGGTTGTCCTTGGTAAGGTGGCCATCTCACATGATATCTCCATACAAAATGTCATGCTCGTTGAATCTCTTGGCTACAACTTACTTTCATTATCTAGACTTGCTGATTTCGGTTTCAATGTCCTATTTACTGAAGTAGACTGCCAAGTGTTTTGTAGAGATAATCATAAAATGGTCTTTAACGGTATACGTAGAGGAGATCTTTACATTGTTGATTTCACTAAAAAGGCTCAACCTAAAACTTGCTTAATTGCCAAATCTTCTAAAGGCTGGTTGTGGCATAGAAGACTAGGTCATGTTGGTATGCAAAATCTTGATAAGCTTATTAAAGGTGATCATATCCTTGGAATAAACGATGTCATATTTGACAAGGATAGACTTTGTAGTGCTTGTCAAGCAGGAAAACAAGTTGGAGGAAGTCACCGCGCAAAGAACATCATGACCACAAGAAGACCACTCGAGCTACTTCACATGGATCTCTTTGGTCCAAATGCCTACAAGAGTCTCTGTGGTAACTCATTTGGTCTAGTCATAGTTGATGATTTTTCAAGATTTACATGGGTGTTATTTCTTGATGACAAATCGCAGGTCCAAAAGATCTTCAAAAAATTCGCTAGGAAGGCCCAAAATCAGTTTGACGTGAAGATCAAGAAGGTTCGGAGCGACAACGGAACGGAGTTCAAGAACACAAATGTGGACACCTTTCTTGACGAAGAAGGGATTTCACACAAGTTCTCGGCTACGTACACACCTCAACAAAATGGAGTTGTTAAAAGGAAGAACCGGACTCTTATCGAGATGGGAAGAACGATGCTTGATGAGTACAAAATGCCAAAGCACTTTTGGGCGGAAGCGGTTGAGACAACTTGTCATGCAACAAATCGCTTGTATCTTCACAAGCTACTCGGCAAGACGGCATATGAGCTCCTCACCGGTAACAAACCCCAAGTTGGATACTTTTGAGTATTCGGCTCAAAGTGCTACATTCTTGATAAGCATCGTCGTTCTAAATTTGATCTTAAATCTCATGAAGGTTTCCTACTTGGTTATGGCTCAAACTCTCACACTTACCGTGTCTACAACAATTTCACCCAAAAGGTTGAAGAGACGGTAGATGTGAAGTTTGATGAATCTAACGGCTCGCAAGTAGAGCAATTGCCAATTGATGTAGGAGATAAAGACCCTTCGGAAGCAATTCAAGACTTGTCCATTGGCAAGATTCGTCCAACGGAAGTGAAGGAGAGTACCTCGTCCGTCCAAGTGGAAGCTTCTACCTCACGACAAGGTGAACCAAGAGTTGATATGGAAGCATCCACAAGTGGGACACGCCAAGATGAAGAAAACGAGGAAGCGCACCAAGATGAAAATCAACAACCCCCTTCTCCACCAGGACAAGAGAACGACAACGTAAACAATGAAGAAGGCCAAGAAGAAGAACAAGATGAAGAGGATGTTCCACCCCGACCCAAGCGAAAGCTTTCACGAGTTCGAGCAAGAATTGCCAAAGATCGTCCCGTCGAGCAAATCTACAATGATATCCAAACCGGGAGAATCACTCGCTCTAAAACTCATTTAGCTAACTTTTGTGAACATTACTCATTCATCTCTAGCATTGAACCTATGAAGGTCGAAGAAGCATTGGAGGATCCGGATTGGATAAACGCTATGCATGAAGAGCTACACAACTTTGAGAGAAATCAAGTGTGGACTTTGGTCGAGAAGGCCGACAACAACCACAACATCATTGGTACCAAATGGGTGTTTCGCAACAAGCAAGATGAAGATGGACAAGTGGTTCGCAACAAAGCACGTCTCATCGCCCAAGGCTACACACAAGTTGAAGGTATGGACTATGGTGAGACATATGCTCCCGTTGCTAGACTTGAGTCCATTCGCATCTTACTTGCTTATGCTAATCACCATGATATCACCTTGTACCAAATGTACATTAAAAGTGCTTTTCTAAATGGCAAAATCGAAGAGGAAGTTTATGTTAAGAAACCTCCCGGCTTCTTCAATCCTAAGAAACCTAATCATGTTTACAGACTTCACAAAGCCCTTTATGGTCTTAAACAAGCTCCTAGAGCATGGTATAAATGCTTGACCAAGTTTCTTATTGAAAAAGGCTTTGAAATTGGTAAAATTGATTCTACTCTTTTTACTAAAAGGGTTAAGGGAGAACTATTTGTGTGCCAAATTTATGTTGATGATATCATATTTGGTTCACTAACCCTCATTTTAGTGAGAAGTTTGGAAAGCTAATGTCAGAGAAGTTTGAGACGTCTATGATGAGTGAACTCAAATTCTTTCTCGGTTTGCAAATCAAGCAAACTAAGGAAGGTACCTATGTCTCTCAAACGAAGTACACCAATGACTTATTCAAGAAGTTCAATATGCAAGAATGCAAAGGTATGACTACACCCATGCCTACTAGTGGACATCTTGATTTGACCAAAGATGGTCAACCGATTGATCAAAAGGTTTATCGCTCTATGATTGGTTCATTGTTGTATCTATGTGCCTCTCGTCCCGATATTATGCTAAGTGTGTGCATGTGTGCACGATATCAAGCTGCTCCTAAAGAATGTCATCTTAAGGCTGTGAAAAGGATAGTGAGATACCTAATCCATACACCAAATTTTGGCATTTGGTATCCTAAGAGGTCCTCTTTTGATCTTGTTGGCTACTCCGATTCGGACTATGTCGGAGACAAGGTTGATAGAAAGTTCACTTCGGGTACTTGTCAATTCCTTGGTAGATCTCTTGTGGCTTGGTCTTCCAAGAAACAAAACTCGGTATCCTTATCCACCGCTGAAGCGGAATACATTGCCGCTGGTTCATGTTGCGCTCAATTACTTTGAATGACCCAAACTCTTAAAGTTTATGGGATATATATGTGAAACATGTTCCATTTCTATGTGACAATGAAAGTGCTATTAAGATTGCTCACAATCCCGTGCAACATTCTCGAACTAAGCATATTGAAGTTCGTCATCATTTCATTCTAGATCATGTTGCAAAAGGGGACATTAACCTTAAGCATGTTTGCACCGATAAGCAATTGCCGGATATATTCACTAAACCACTTGATGAGAAAGTCTTTTGTAGGTTGAGAGGTGAATTGAACATCATTGATGCTTCAAACTTGGAGTAGGAACTCCATTTGATACATGCGGGGCATGATCCTATGACTAATCCTCGATATTTCTCTTATGAGGCTATTCATATTTCTTGTATATATTTGTACCTTGCATGTTATCTAACCCGTGTAGGTGCTTGGTTGAATCTAAATCTATGAGATTGAAACTCACACACATCTTGAGCAATCTCTACATCACCAAGTCTCTACACAATGGTGGTTGAAGACAAGGAAGCACGAAACCATTCAAACATATCCTTTGGCAAATTCCATGTTGAGTCTCATGATTGTCATTTTGGATACACAAGTGCTCTTCCTTGCAAAGCTAACCCATGTAGGTAGATGAACTCAAACTCCAAGTGGTGCTCCCAACCCTTGATGAACTACATCAACCTTGAGCAACCCACACAAGTTCAACTACATGAACAAGATCAACACCACCACCCAAGGTATGTTATTCCATCTTAGAGAAGCTTTACTCCAAGTCATGAGTCAAAGCAACTTGACAAGATGTGAATACATCAAAAGGCTTAAATGAAAAATGGTAACCCCATTTTGAGCTTAAACGATGAGTATGACCTATGATCAAATGCTCTCACTTGACTCCTAAGTCAATATACTCTAACATAGGTGACTTTGTCACCGACCATTTCTAAATGAAGTTCTCTAGTGTTTCTCCGTGCTTTTGCATTTGCATATTTGTTTCCCCTTTCAAAAAAAACTTCATCTAGAACTTTTAGTTTCTTTTCTTTCCTTTTTGTTCTGCATTCTCTGCATCCAATGCATTGCAAATCTTTCAGTTAATTCCTTGCTTATCCTTGTGAGATCTTACTTGTCTAGTGAGCTGAGGTGACCAGTGGTTTCACTCTGATGAACTCGGTCACACCGGTTCGTTCTCTTCGGCCCAACCAAAATCCTTCGGTGCAACCGAAGCACACAACTCGGAGTCACTGATTTCATCACAGGAAAGCAAACTTGCCACTTATTCCTGATTTTTGTTTGCTCCAGTTCCACTCAATGATTCTTGTCCTCTGCTAGTATCATATTATACATGATGCTTTGCTCTGTGACTCAAGGACCAACCCATTTGTATCACATGTCCAAAAGAGCCCTTCTTGGAAATTGATGTCAAAGGGGGAGAGAGAGATCACATCAAAGCTTAATCCTTCCTATAGGGGGAGAAAGAGAGAGTACTCTGGGGGAGAGAGTTTCTCAACTAGGAGAAAGTAATATCATCAAAGACCCAGATGCTTGGTGTTCAAGAGGAGAGATGTCACATGTCTTTAAGAGGGGAAAGACATGTTTGGTTCCTTGCTTTAGCTCAAGCTCTGTTGTTTCTTTTTTGTTGCTCTGATTTTCTGTTCCCTATCTTCTACCAATATCCCATGTAGATTCAGGGGGAGCAAGACATCTAAGGGAAGGAAATATCTGATTTTATTGTGTATCTTTACCTTTGGGGGCATGTCTATATCCAATGTGGTACTTAGTACTCACTCTACATGTCATCCCAGTCTTGGTTCTCTTGTGGTTTCTCTTGCTTGCTCTGGTCAGTAGGTGTATCTGTGTTATTTAACCTTGTTTGCGCAGGTTCGTCCCATCCTAAGTCAACTCAAGACCACAAGGTAAGTATATGCATCACAGTCATGTGAATGAGAAGTTCTTGCTGATGTACATATTGTTTGCAAGAAGGACTCATGAGCATGAAGGTACATTTCTCGCATTCACATCATTTGCTCTGATGCATATAGCCAAGATAGATGTAACACATTGCTTACTCTGTCATGTTTACGCATTCACATGCTCCTATATTCAATATTCACATGATTGCGTACATGTAGGGGGAGCCTATGCATGTTACATGTCTTCCAAAGCTTTACTTGCTATTCTCTATATCTTTATCTAAAGGTTTGATGTATGTTGTCATCAATTACCAAAAAGGGGGAGATTGAAAGCACAAGTGCTCCCTGGGTGGTTTTGGTAATTAATGTCAACATATCTCTTGTTGGACTAACACTTTTACCTAGTATGTTTCAGATAAGTTCAACAATGGAGTGGCATGGACTAGAGGATGTGGAACCTCTTCAAGATGCTAAGGACAAAGGATTGGCTCAAGCTTCAAGATCAAGACTCTACATTTTCTATTTTAGTGATCCAATATCACATTGAGTCTATAGGAAAAGCCAATACTATCAAGAGGGGATGAGTGTTGCTTAATGGCTTGCTTGCTCAAAGTGCTTAGTGATATGATTCAAAACCCTCAACTACCTTCCCACATCCACATATGACCTAAACCAAAAGTCAAACTCGGCCCCACCGATTCTTTCTATCCGGAGCCAACGAGTTCAGTTAACATAGCCACTGCCAGAAGCCCTAATCAGTTCGGTCTCACCGATAGGATCTCGGTCTCACCGAGATGGGCTTGCAAACTCTCTGTTACCTATTGCAATATTTTCGGTCAGACCGAGATATGCAATCGGCCCCACCGAGTTTGCTTGGCCAACTCTCTATTTCACTTATTACCAAATCGGTCCCACCGAGTTTGAGTAATCGGTCATACCGAGTTTTGGTTTTACCCTAACCCTAGCACATCGGTTCCACCGAGTTGAACTAGTCGGTCCCACCGAAAACCCTAACGGTCACTAGGTTTACTAAATCGGTCCGACCGAGTTTTTCCCTTCGGTCTCACCGAGATTGGTAAATTGAGTGTAACGGTTAGATTTTGTGTGGAGGCTATATATACCCCTCCACCACTCTTCATTCGTGGAGAGAGACATCAGAACATACCTACACTTCCAATACACATTTTCTGAGAGAGAACCACCTACACTTGTGTTGAGGTCAAGATATTCCATTTCAACCATATGAATCTTGATCTCTAGCCTTCCCAAGTTGCTTTCCACTCAAATCTTCTTTCCACTAAATCCAAATCCTGTGAGAGAGAGTTGAGTGTTGGGGAGAGTATCATTTGAAGCACAAGAGCAAGGAGTTCATCATCAACACACCATTTGTTACTTCTTGGAGAGTGGTGTCTCCTAGATTGGCTAGGTGTCACTTGGGAGCCTTCGACAAGATTGTGGAGTTGAAGCAAGGAGTTTGTAAAGGCAAGGAGATCGCCTACTTCGTGAAGATCTACCGCTAGTGAGGCAAGTCCTTCGTGGGCGACGGCCGTGATGGAATAGACAAGGTTGCTTCTTCGTGGACCCTTCGTGGGTGGAGCCCTCCGTGGACTCGCGCAACTGTTACCCTCCGTGGGTTGAAGTCTCCATCAACGTGGATGTAAGATAGCACCACCTATCGGAACCACGACAAAAACCTCCGTGTCTCCAATTGCGTTTGAATACTCCAAACCCTTCTCTTTACATTCTTGCAAGTTGCATGCTTTACTTTCCGCTGCTCATATACTCATTGCATGCATGCTTGATATGTATTGTGTTTGTTAAACTTGTTCTTAAACTCCACTTAAACTTAAGAATTTTAAAAAAAACTGCAACTTTTGGCACTTAGTATCTAATCACCCCCCTCTAGACACCTCTTCTCGATCCTTTCACATGCTATTATTGTAAGTGCATCTAGTGCCCGTTAGTGATTTTGGCGTATTGAAGACTTATAGGTTAAGGGACAAATGTGTTTGTGAGTGTACACAGGTTCTATAAATCCATGAGGAGTTTGATATTTACGAAGAAAGTCGACCCTAAAAATGAATGTCTTCAGTTCAAGACTTTGGTTTTCTTAAGACTTTGGAAATGAGGAAATTGGTGTGACCCTTAAGACTTTGACATTGATGCAAGGATTATGAAGCATGAAGACTTTTGTTTTCATAATTTCATTTTATCTTTCTTGAGTCATAGGAAACACCATTCTGTTAAAGGGGGTTGAGGTAAAACACTTTCCAAGGGATGCTCATCTCAAATCCTACACCTACCCCATACTTTCGAGTGAAGCCATTGGAAATCTCATATAGTTCAATCAATTTCTTCAGTGAAAGAGATGAAGTTCTTCTGTTCTCTGAGGAATTTGTTCTGATTGAGGTGTTAGGAATCTGCTAGTGCGGATTGCCTACAAGTGAGGAGCATGATAGCCCTAAGGAATTTGAGAGCTCAATTTCCAACCATTGTTGTGCTATGCGCCAGCTGTCCCAGAATATCCTATCCACCTAACGGTTATATCATTGAAGGGCATTTATGTCCGCCCCCTACAACCCCTAGCTGGTTGGCTGCTCTTAGAGAAAATGACACTTGTCATTGAGAGCATCCCATCCTCCGAGGACTTTGAGCGAAAATCATTAGTGAGGAAAACCCAAACCCAAACACCTACAACACAATGTGATTGAGCATCACCGAAGAGATTGTTCCTGTGTTTAACTGATGCTTGTTACCTTTGAAGACTATGCATCTTCTAGATGGTTAGGCGTCATGGTCTAGAGCATCCAAGAGGAATCGTGAATCGCAGAGTGACCAAGTCCGTGAAGGTTTGGAAGTCACTTGACAACTTGGGCGAGGTCTGTGTGACCTTAGCTCAAGGAGAATACATTGAGGACTGTGTGTCCTCGGGTTTAAATACCTAGCAGCTCCAACCAGACGTACAATTGTCACAACAGTTGGAACTGGTCTTACAACTCATTGTCTTCACCGGGCTACTGGTTCTATTTCCTCGACCCTTTCATTTCCTCATTCATGTGTTGATGAAATTGATCATTACTGTTTGAGGACTTTGACTGAAGACTTTCTCAATTTCCTCAATCCTATTTCTTCAGTCACTTTGTCTTCTGCTTGCTTATCCTGTTCACACGCCACCTATACTCTATGCTTGTTTCATATTATCATGATGACTGTGTTACTGCCATGTTATGCTTGCACCTGAGTAGTTATTCCGCTACTTGTAGTTCACCTCTGAGCAAATTCCTCAAGTTGAATTTCCTCAGTGATGAATTCATAAAAATCGCCTATTCACCGCCCTCTAGTCGATATAACGCACTTTCAATTGGTGTTAGAGCAAGGTACTCCCTTGTTCTATGTGATTTTGGTTAAACCACCTGGAGTTTTAGTTAGGTCGACCGCAGATATGAAGAAAGTGTCATGCCCCATCTTTGATGGTCATGATTATCCCAAGTGGAAGGTCATGATGAGGAATCGCCTCATGGCGATGAACAATGAGCTGTGGATCAACAATGAGATTGTTCTTACAGATCTATGCAAGATGGCGCATACTGATGACATTCACAAGTACACGTGGTTGGACACTATGGCGAAGGACATCATCTGCTCCTGCTTATCTAGAAATCAGTTCAGGCTCATTATGCATCTCTATGATGCGAAGCTTATCTGGGACCGAATCTCTAACGTTTATGAAGGTCATCAAACTCTTCATGATCCATGGTTTGATGAGTTCAACGAATCACTCAAAACGATGACTTTCTAACCCGAACCCTCATCTTCTTCACCACGCCTCATGGCAAAAGGTGCAAAGGTACCCCGATATTCCTCATCTGAATCTAGTGATCATGAATCTGATGAAAATCTCAAACCTAGCTATTCTGAACTTGCTAAGATTGCCGTCAAACAACAAAAGGCTTTTGAAAAGGTTCAAAATCTGCTAGATAAAAGCAATGACATGTTGGGTGACGAAATGGATCGAACTCAAACTCTGACTGATAATATTCAGCGACTATAGTCCAAGTTTGATAACCTTCAAAGTCATCATAACACTCTCTTAGCCGATCATGAGAAGCTTTCTTATGAATTTCTTCAAAGAAAGCGAGATCTTGAGAAGATTAGGGTGATGAAGATCTTCAGAAGGAAAACGATTCATTGCTTGCTCAACAAATCAGTTCCGCTCAGGATGAATTCATTCCACCATGTTTGAAATGCATTGAATGTGAATCTGCTAATTCTTCAACTAAAAGTTCAAATGCTTCTATTGTTGCAAATTCTTCGACTGTCTCTGTGGTCACAAATTCCTCATCTGAGGATACCACAAGTATCACTGACAATGCGGAGTTGAAGGAATTGTATGTGACAAGCATGCACAAAAGCCTCAAAGGGCATCAGGCTCTTTGTGAAGTGGTTAAGAAGCAGATCCTCAACAGGAACCCTAGGAAAGAGGGTATTCCCTTTGAGAGGAAACTCAATGCTAATGGGACCTACTGGAAACATGAGCAGTATCCCAAAAGCTCATGGGTTTCTGCAAAAGGCCATCTAGTAGATCCATCCACTTTATCTGGTTTTACATGTGACTCTTCATATTCATCTGATGAGTCATTTGACTCCAACTATAAATTGTTCAAAAATCAGAATGGTGAAGTATTTGCTAGATATGTTGGAACTAACCGCAGGAATGGTCCCCCTATGAAGAAAATCTAGGTTCCCAAAAGGTGCCTTGAAAGTCTTCAGGTGAATGTCCTCATGACACCACCTATGAAGAAAAGGAACCCTAGATCAAATTCTTCATATGGACGAAAGTCTTCATATGGATCCAAATCCTCTTACAGATCAAATTCCTCACATGGATCCAAAGCCTCATATGAACATCATCGTGCTAACGCTTCTGTTTCGCAGTGAAAATCTAAGATCTATGAATATGTGCATTATTCTTCAAATCATTATGTTCATAAGTCCTCGAAGAATTTCTTTGCTTACTCATATGCATAATCTAACCGCTCTTTTGTGAAATGAAGTGCATTGGCGTCAATGCCAGCTTTCTCTTATGGATCTCGCAGAATGATGAACTCTTTGCCACCCCTCCTGATGTGGGTGGTGAAGAAAAAGAACCAATCCCTTATGCAGGGTGAGGTCTCCACACGAACTTGAACGTCTGAAGAATTTGCTGGAGGCCTGAATGTACTTGAAAGGACGCAAGCTAATCATGAAGAAATGATTTACTCATTTCTTACATCCTCATACTGCTTTATATATGTTGCTACATTTGATGAAATCATGTCTGATGAATTTGATGGCATATTATTCATTGATGAAGTATATGAGTCCATAACAAGCACTAATTAATCTGCAGGATGATCAACTGAAAGCTACTGAGTGGGTCCTCAACAGTGGATGTATAAATCACATGACTGGTGACAAGAACTTATTGATGGACACTGTTTTGTCTCCATCGCATCTGAAGCATATCACCTACGCTGACAAAGGCAAAAGCAAGGTAGGGTTGCGATCTCAAAGGATCAACACATGGAAAAGTCATGCTTATCGAGTCCCTAGGATTCAACCTCATGCCTGTCTCAATGCTTTGTGATCTTGATATGGTTGTCGTCTTTGGCAAATATCGTTGCATTGTGCTCATGGAATCTGACAATTCCAAAGTCTTAGAAGGCTTTAGGAGAAGAGACTTGTATATTGTTGATTTCTCTGAAGGACCACAGCCTGCCACATGCCTACTTGCAAAAGCTTTAGAAGGCTGGTTATGGAATCGATCACTAGGTCATGCTGGCATGAGTAACTTACATACTCCCACGAAGAAGAAGCACGTCATTGGCATTGAGGGTGTCAAATTCCTCAAAGATCATCTTTGTGGGGCTTGTGAGTCCGGAAAGATGACCAGATCCAATCATCCCTCGAAGACTATCATGACTACCACTTGTCCTTTTGAATTGCTTCACATGGATCTCTTTGGCCCAACTCATTATGCCACACTAACAAATGCAGCATCTCTATATGGCTTTGTTGTTGTTGATGACTATTCTTGTTACACTTGGGTGCATATCATCACTTACAAAACTGAAGTGCAGGAAGTCTTCAAACGATTTTCCTCAAGGGCCTCGACAAATTTCGGTGTGAAGATCAAGCATATCCGGAGTGACAATGGGTCCGAGTTTAAGAATACTGGTCTTGATCACTATCTTGATGAACTTGTTATTTGTCGGTGCAACGAACCCTGGGTCTGTTGACCAACTGTGCATAGGCACAAGATCAAGATTGAAGCACCAGCTAAAATCAAAGATTGAAGAACCAAGAGATTTGAAGAACCAACATGCAGCTCAGAAGGACCAAGATTGAGGCTAAGGAGCAGGATATCGACAAGAGAAGGGCCTCCCTTGTCGGGCAGGCGAGCCCGGCAAGGGGCGAGGCCACCAACAGAAGTAAGCAACCGAGGCTCTCCGACAGAGCCTGTCGGGGCTCACGGGGGCAGAACTGCCCCACCAACCACTCAAGCACGACTCACATTGTCAATCAGTGCGGTGTCAAGCGGCACGATGATTAAGTGGCAGCTATTCGCCACATGGCAGCCATTTCCTACAGAGAAGCCTACAGATGACACCCGTCCTGCGACGTGTCAAGAGAGCAAGTGCGGAGCTGGCAAGATAGCCCGGCAGGCCTTGCCGGGCGCCCAGATATGTGACACTAAGCGACGCATTTAATGCACCCTGTCAGCCCGCAGAGTTAGGTATGATAGCACTATTTGGTATCATATCAGTGGATAATGACCACTTTGCTACCATGGTGACCACTTAATCTATGAAAGGAGGCCCATGGCACTCGTAGGGGGGGTTAGGAAGTTGAAAAGTTGACAACTCCAAGCCACCACACGCATGTAGTCACTGCAGGCAAACCTTACTGGGCAAGTGTACTACACACCACCACATCCATTCTTCCATCAATCCACTAAATCAAGAGTAGGGTCTTATGCCTCACGGTGGCCCAAACCTGGGTAAATCGCTTGTGTGCTCTCTGCCGTGCTGTTGTACGCTTGTCTGCTCTTTGTGCAACGCACCATCCCCTTGCCAAACCAACAAGGAGCCACCTGGTCCCATAGGTTGCCGCAGAAATCGTGCGACATCTCTGGCGCGCCAGGTAGGGGGAGCACTTGCGCGAATATGAAAGTGTATGCCACGCGTCATCTTCATCAACATCTTCATTCTCGACAGCGCCATCGGCCTTGGTGCCCGAGAAGAAATCTGGCACCTCGATCCACCCATCCACCTCGAAGGCTCCGAGCCCGCGGCCTCTAACACCGCGGGGGACACAGGGGCACGCGAGGACATGGACGCCGCTGGGGCATGGTTGGAGCAGGTGGCACCGTTACCACCTCCCCCGCCGCCGACACGGGGGCCAGACCTACCGGAGGAGAACAACATGTGCATCCTCTCAACGATCAAGCTCTACAAGGTGTGGGCGAGGGGGTCACTCTGTCTGCCCCCTCCTCTTGCCGACGAGCACAGCCGCAGCGACGGTGCTCGGTCCAGGGTGAGCCATCACCCTCCGATCGCCCCCATCATGGGAACGGCTGCAACGCATGCACCTCCTCCCGGACGAGCCAACCAAGCTGCTACACTCGACGAAGTCGCTGATCTTCGAGCACCACCACCGCGTGACCCCGCTGCCCCGGTAGTCACCCCACCGCAGCATGGGCACGGCGTCGCCGCCACCGCTGGCACCATCCGGAGCCAAGTGACGGTGTGATCGACGTCATCGACATCCATGCCAAGCACAGCCACAGAAGCCATGGCACGAGCTCAACTATTACCGAGGTTCCCACCAGCAGCCGAGTAGATGGATGAGTGGAGTGCCACCATCCAAAGCCTGCTTAGTTTCGCCAAAGCTGGGGGCTCACGATGAGCTTGCCCAATACAACCTCCCCAAGCGACGGCCACCGCCCGCACTGCCAGCCGTACGAAGGTGCCCGTCCCCACGGTTCAGTCCCCGCCACAGCAGCCGGCAAGGGCGTGGCAGAATCAAGACCCCGACGGTGTCTCGATGGCCTCTTCTGACCCTCGAGCACGTTCAGGCCAATGTCGAACCACGGAACACAGGCAACGGGGAGACGCACGCGTCGTCGCCGAACGACGCCGCAACGATCCACGCCAGACTGCCGGGTGCGACGGCCTCAACATCGACGAGCCTGCGCTCGGCGTTGGCGAGTACCTACCCTTTGAGGTTGGCTGCCCTGCCTTTACATAAGAGCTGCAGTAAGTCCGTTGGCCGTCCGTTCGCACATTCAAGCTAGAGATACCTGAGAAGTACGACTGGAGGTTGAACCCGGCAGAGTTCCTGGGCATCTACACCATCGCTGTTCAGGATGCCGGGGGAAGAGATGAGAAGGTGTTCGCCAACTATTTCCCTTTGGCCCTCAAGTACAATGTGAGGTCTTGGCTGATGCACCTGTCGTAGAACTCCATTTCTTCATGGGCAGACCTATGCCATGAGTTCATCAGTGCCTTCACCGGTGGCCACCAAGAGCCCAGCAGGCCCAACGACCTATAACTTCTCTAGCAGAAGGAAGGAGAAACCCTCCATAAGTATTTGCAAAGATTTAGTAAAATTCATAGAAATATTCCAAATATCCATCTGGCGGCCGCTATAGCAGCTTTCCAATCCAATGTGCGCAACCGCCGCATTCGTTCCAAAATGAATGTGTGATTGCGCAAGACTGTGAAAGAACTATATATGCTGGTGGACAAATGTGCCCGGATGGAAGAAGGAAGGAAGTTGCATGGAGAGGAGGATTGCATTAATGTTGATTCAGAGGATGAGGATGAATCAACCAGTCAAAGGAAGGGCAAGAAGCGCAGTAAGAAGCCAAGAGATAAAGCAGTGATGACTGTAGAAGGTTCAGGCACACCTAGTACCGGCAAGAAGGCCAAGGCTGAGGCCCCCGACAAGGAAGCTACCGCATGCACTGCCTGTCGGGAGGCCACTGCCGCAGAAAAAGTTGGGAAAGGTGATGGGCCATACTGCAAGATCCACCGGACCAAAGGCCACGACCTTCAGTAGTGTTATCAAGTTGAACAGCTTCTCAAGAGACAAAGGGCAGAATATGAAAAGCGCGATAAGGAGAAAGGTCAAATTGCCGCTGGCGGTAAGGGCCGAGGTGGTGAAGCAAATCACCCCGACAGACCCTTTCGGAACCAAGGAAAGCCCGCCAGGGGCCAAGAGAAGGAAACTTGTGATGATGCCAGTGATGGAGGGGATGAAGAAGAAACTAGTGAGCAGGAATTTCAGAAGGCCACTGACGCCCTTTGAATTGATGGAGGTGCATCTTTGCACACCTCTCGTCGCCAACTCAAGCGATGGGCATGAGAGGTCAATGTTGTGGAACTAGCGCCAGAGGCCTGGAAGCAGCTCAAGTGGTCCCGCACGCCCATCATCTTTGACGAGGAGGATCACCCTTGCCGCACTATGGGGGTAGGGTGTTTGCCGTTGTTGGTATCCCCAATAATTCGCAACCTCAAGGTCACAAAGATGTTATTGGATGGCGGGGCCGGGTTGAATATGATTTCCCCAGCAGTTATCAGCAAACTTCAGATAGGACAAGAGGAGCTAGAGGCCACTAGTATGTTTCAAGGACTTAATCCTGGAAGGATCATCCTAAGGGAAAGATTACGTTGCCGGTGACGTTTGGGGGAGAACTGAAGTATCAGACTGAGAAGATTGTGTTTGATGTGGTTGATCTCCCCCTGCCGTACAATGGGATTCTTGGACGACCAGCCCTGGCCAAGTTCATGGAAGCATCCCACTATGCTTACAACACCCTGAAAATGCCCGGGCCATTGGGAGTCCTCACTCTTCTGTCAGATGAGAAGGATGCAATTATCTGTGTGGACAAGATGTATCGAGATGCAGTCACAGCAGAGGCTGCGGTGGCAGCAGTTCCCGCCATGGAATGCAAAGGAAAGAAGAGGGATTGTAGGACCTCCAGCAAGGAGTCTGGGAAGCGTGCCCCCTCCGAGTGCACAACACCCGTTGACGACCTACCGGAGTGTTCCAACAGCAAGAGATCCAAGGTTATCGCACCCCAAGTGAAGAAGGTCCCGGCAGGGCTGGCTGGCATTGATGGTACTTTCACTATCAACACCACCCTCGACATCAAATAGGAAAGAGCGCTCATTGCATTCCTGTGGGCGAATATTGATGTGTTTGCTTGGCAACCATCTGATATCCCCGGTGTTCCCAGGGAGGAAATTGAGCACTAGCTTGCTATCTGCCCATATGCCTGAACCGTCAAGCAGAAAGTATGGTAACAGCCCTTGGAGAGACAATAGTACATTGCCGAAGATATCAAGAAGTTAGAGGCAGCAGTTCATTTCCGAAGAGATCAAGAAGTTAGAGGCAGCTGGTGATGATGATATATACCTAGGGTAGGGTCATAGGTCTGACCTATACATCCTATCCAAGGTCACTGTCATAGAAGCAAAGAAGCGCAAGAGACCACAGGGAGGGCCCAACAAAGGTGTCGAGTGCAATCCACTCGACCGATCAGCTACTCGGAGACCCCTCCTTTCTGAAGTCGCTCGACCAATCGACCAATCGACAATTCAAGAATCCACTCGACCTATTGAAGACCAGTAGTCATCCGGAACGGCAACGAACGAGCGTTCACTCTGTAATCTTTAAGTCCATTAAGGCATTTAAGGCTGGCATTACCAGTAATGCCTCATCTTTATGTACATTGAACCTTGTGTAATGGAGGGGAGCTGGGGTCCTGGCGCACTCTATATAAGCCACCCCCTCCTCTGGGACAAGGGTTCGCACCCCCTGTAACACACACACACACACATAATCCAGTCGACCGCCTCCGGGCACCGAGACGTAGGGCTGTTACTTCCTCTGCGAAGGGCCTGAACTCGTAAAACTTGTGTGTACAACTTTGCCATAGCTAGGATCTTGCCTCCTCATACCTACCCCCATTCTACTGTCAGTCTTAGATCCACAAAAGTTAGTGCCCACCGTGGGGCAGGTGTCTTAGCGACTTTTTGGTGGAGTTGTGATTTTTTTCCGATTCTCATCATCATGGTTTCCGCCGGCGGACTAGCTGAGGGCCGCGAGATCCATCTCGGCGCGCTCATTTTCATTGCCGACGACTCCGCTTGGCTTCAGGAAGCTCCACTCGACGTCGAGGTGCTCCTCGTCCGTAGGGCGACGCACTTTCGCACGTGCGTCAGTGGCGTCCTTCTCTGATAGCCGTCGACCCAGTATCGGTTGGGTCCTATGGTGTCCTCGCCCCCCGCTGTTCGCCGGTGCAAGCGTTCCGGTCGGTCGCGGTTCCAGTGGTGGGTGAGACACGCGGTGGCCCATTAGTCGGCCACCCCACAAGTCGCGGCAATTGAGCCCGACGAAACTCTCTACGGCCTGTTCGACTGGCTCCGTCGAGACCGCATCTAAGTGCGACAATAGCGATCCCGCGGCGGAAGTCTTGATGGTCAACGGACAATGCAGTCCTCCAGGCTTCCCCCGCGACGACACTGGTGATGGCAGCGGCGATCCGTCGCGCGTTCACGAGGAATATCGCCCCGAGCCCCTTTCTTCGCAGTGGTGGGAAGAGCTTCGCCGCCGCAATATGGATGTGCTTCACACTCCTATCGTTGGAGAAACCCCCGAGGACTGGGCCTTGGAGGAGGCGCGCCTGGCTAACTTGGTTGAGCACACTTGACTGGAGAACCTTCAGCATGCTCTCAATGAGCGTGCTCGGCAGCGGATCCCTGAATCCAGTCGACGGCAGCTTTTTCCGCATCAAACTCAGTTATACAGCACTCCGATTCAAAATCTCACAGATGTAGCCTGAATAGCAGAGTCAATTCAGCCTTCCCAGTCGGAAGCTGGCAGAGGTTTGACGTAGATCTGGGCCTTGCTCCGAGCAGTTGGAGAGCAAAACACAGCAGTGTCTCAGTCGCGGAATAGGATTCATAGCAGGTCTGTGATGGTAGATACATTTCAGTGAGCCCACAGCCCAAGATCGCCCCCGCGGCATGAAGGACATGGGCACAGGCAAGATCAGTACAAAAACCACGAGCAATATTATCACCGACTCGGCCACGATGACCGTCGTCGAGTGCGCACGCCTCCTCTGAGGAGTGGTTCATATGTTCCTCGGCGGCATGATGATAGACGCCCTCACAGCTGCGAGCGAAGAATACCAGTCGGCCCAAGGAAGCCAGGCTTTGATGCGAGATCTATTCTCATTCAAGGTCTAGTTGATAGAAACAGAGCAGCACACAGAGAAGGCCATGACTGGCAGCAGAGTGCACGTTTCATGTCTGGAGTGTTTCAGCAGAGGCATCAGGGCCGCAGTGATTCTTCCCAACTTCAGGTTGGCGACTAGAGTCAGCAAGTTTACTGGTGAGTCTAAGCCTGACACTTGGCTTTAAGACTACCGAGTGGTTGTACAAATTGGTGGTGGCAATGATGAAGTGTCCATGAAGCACCTTCCTCTGATGTTGGAAGGGTCGGCAGAGCATGGTTGAACCAGTTAGCACCTGGCAGTATATTCCGTTGGGAGGAACTCGCCCGAGTGTTTGTTAGGACTTTTGAAGGTACTTGCAAATGACCAGCAGGGCTGACAGAATTGCAGCATTGTGTGCAAAAACCGAATGAACCCCTGAGAGACTATATCCAGAGATGGATCACGTTGCACCATACAACGGAGAATGTGTCAGATCACCAAGCAGTTTGTGCCTTCAAAGAAGGCGTTAAGTATCGAGAGTTGAATCTGAAATTCGGTCGGACAGGGGATATGTCCCTGACTCGGATGATGGAGATTGCCACCAAATACGCTAACGGCGAAGAAGAAGTATACTGACTCCGGAGTGGCAAGAACAAAACAGTCACCCAGGAAACCGAAGGAGGGAATTCCAGTCGGAAACAGAAGCGCAAGGCCGAGCCAACTGCTCCTAGTGAAGCCTTAGTCGTGGCTCAAGGAAAGTTCAAGGGGAAGCCCAAAGGGCCCTGGACCCCCAAGAAATTGAGAGATCAAGCCGGAAATGATGTGTTGGATTTGCCATGTCACATTCACATCAAGAAGGATGAAGAGGGTAATCTGATTTATCCTAAACATACCACTCGATAGTGCCGAGTTTTGATCCAGCAGTTCCGATAAAAGCAACCCAATGAGAAGGAAAAGGAGTTGGACAAGGATGAGGATAAGGAAGAAGATGAAGAAGGTTTTCCCAATGTCAATTCCACTCTGAAGATTTTTGCCGATGTGGAGAGCAAAAGTCGAGTGAAAGTTATCAACAGAGAAGTAAACATGGTTGCTCCGTCAACACCCAGTTATTTGAAGTGGTCCTAGACTGCCATCACATTCGACCAATCTGATCACCCAACACCTATAGCCACCCCTGGGAGGCAAGCGTTGGTGGTCGACCCAGTTGTTTAAGGCACTCGACTGACGAAAGTGCTAATGGATGGTGGTAGCGGCCTGAATATCCTTTATGCTGAAACCTTGAAGGGAATGGGCATTCCGATGTCCAAGCTTAGTGAAAGTAGTATGAGTTTCCATGGCGTTATACATGGCAAGAAGGCTGAATCACTCGGCCAGATCACCCTTGATGTGGTTTTCGGTGATTCCAAGAATTACCGCAAGGAAAAGTTGACATTTGAAGTAGTGGATTTCCAGAGTGCTTATCATGCTATTCTGGGTAGGCCTGCCTATGCACATTTCATGGCTCTACCATGTTACGTGTATCTCAAATTGAAAATGCCTGGTCCCAGAGGACTGATCACTAGCTATCACTGGCAATCGGCATAAGGCAGAAGAGTGCTTCTAGAAGAGCTCAAAAATCACCGATACACAAATGGCAGCAGTCGAAATGCAAGAATACGGGAAAAATGAAGATCCGAGTGATTTGCTGCGCTCCAAGAAGCCCGCCACAAATTTTGCATTTCAGTCGTCCGGTGAAACCAAGCCGATTCATATTCACCCGTCCGATCCTAATGCTGCTCCTACTCATATCTCAACATCTGTCGACAGCAAATAGGAATAAGAGCTCATCCAGTTCCTCCGTGAGAACTGAGACATCTTTGCATGGAAACCTTCTAACATGTCGGGTGTATCCAGGGGACTGGCTGAGCATGGTTTGCGAGTCGACCCGAAAGTAAAACCAGTCAGGGAACATCTTCGACGGTCCGCCATACAGAGGAGAAAAGCAATTGGTGAGGAAGTGGCTCGGCTCCTAGAAGTTGAGTTCATCCGAGAGATTTACCACTCCGAGTGGCTCGCCAATGTTGTCATGGTCCCCAAGAAGGACGACTCACTTCACATGTGTATTGACTTCAAGCATATCAATCGGGCATGACCAAAAGATCATTTTCCTCTCCCCCGCATCGACTAGATCCTTGAGTCGACTACGGGGTGTGAGCGTTTGTCTTTTCTAGATGCCTATTCTGGGTACCACCAGATCCGACTGTATGGACCTGATGAGATAAAAACAACTTTCATCACTCCATTCGGGTGTTTTTGTTATGTCACCATGCCATTCGGTCTCAAGAACGCTGGAGCCACATTCATGAGGATGATTCAGAAGTGTTTGCTCACTCAAATCAGTCAGAATGTGGAAGCATACATGGATGACATTGTGGTCAAGTCGCGTAAAGGTTCTGACCTGCTGGCTGACCTTGCCCAAACCTTTGCCAACCTAAGAAGGTATGATATCAAGCTTAATCCATCAAAGTGCACATTCGAAGTTCCTGGCGGAAAGTTACTCGGCTTCCTCGTTTCCAAACGAGGGATGGACGCGAACCCAGAGAAAGTTGGTTCCATACTCCGGATGAAGCGCCTTGTGCGTGTGCATGATGTCCGAAAGGTTATTGGTTGTTTGGCCGCCTTGAGTCGATTCATTCTCGCCTCGGTGAAAAGGCATTTCCTCTTTACCGACTAATGAAGAAATCTGACAAGTTCGAGTGGACTCGTGAAGCTGATGCAGCGTTTGCAGAATTCAAAGCCCTGCTTTCCACCCAGCCGGTGCTCGCTTCCCCAATCAGCAAAGAGCCTTTACTGCTTTATATTGCAGCCAGTAGACAAGTTGTCAGTACAGAACTCACGGTCGAGCGGGAAGAAGAAGGAAAATCATATAAAGTTCAGTGCCCAGTATACTATGTTTCTGAAGTTCTGACTCCATCCAAGCAAATATATCCACATTATCAGAAGCTTATTTATGGGATTTACATGACCATGAAGAAGGTTGCACACTATTTCTCTGATCACTCCATTATAGTTGTCAGCGACGCACCATTGTCACAAATTCTGAACTACAGAGATACAACTGGTCGAGTGGCAAAGTGGGCAATTGAACTCCTTCCCTTGTATATCAAGTTTGAGGCAAAGAAAGCTATCAAGTCCCACGCAATAGCAGATTTCCTCGCCGAGTGGGTCAAACAGCAACAACCGACTCAGATTCACTCGGAGCATTGGACTATGTTCTTCGATGGATCTAAGGTGCTGAGTGGTTCTGGTGCTGAAGTAGTGTTGGTATCCCCCCGAGGTGACAAGCTCATCTATGTTCTCCGGATTCATTTTGATTCCTCCAACAATGAACCTGAATATGAGGCAGTTTTGTATGGGTTGCGTACGGCCATATCACTCGGCGTCCGTTGCCTCATGGTCTACGGCGAATCGGATTTAGTGGTTAACCAAGTAACGAAGGAGTGGGACATCAGAAGCCTGACTATGACTGGCTATTGTAATGCAGTGAGAAAGTTAGAGAAGAAGTTTGAGGGTTTAGAGCTCCATCACATACCCCGACTGAAAAATCAAGCGGCTGATGATTTGGCAAAGATAGGTTCCAAGAGGGAAGCCATTCCCAGCAATGTGTTTTTGGAACATATTCATACACCTTCAGTTTAGGAAGATCCTTTCACTGAAGAGCCCCCACAACCAAAGAGTGCCACTGATCCGACTGAAGTCGAAGTCCCAGCAGTGGTCAACTTGATCATGAAGGTTTTGGTCATCACTCCTGACTAGACAATGCCATACATTGCATACATTCTTAGGAAGGAACTCCCAGAAGATGAAGAAGAGGCTCGACAGATCGTCCGTCGATCCAAAGCCTTTATGGTGATAAGAGGACAGTTGTTCAGAGAAAGTGTAACTGGAGTCAGCTAGAAATGCATAACACCAGAAGAAGGTCGAGTGATCCTCAATGACATCCACTCAGGGACCTATGGTCACCATGCGTCCTCTCGGACCATTGTGGCCAAAGCATACCTAGCAGGGTTTTATTGGCCACGAGCAAATGAGATGGCGAAAGAAATAGTCGACAAATGTGAAGGTTGCCAGTTTTACTCGAACATGTCTCACAACCCTGCATCAGCCCTGAAGACCATTCCACTCATTTGGCCCTTTGTCGTTTAGTGATTGGACATGGTCGGACCATTGAGGACTGGCAGGAGCGGCTTCACTCATGTGCTCGTGGCAGTCGACAAGTTCACCAAATGGATTGAAGCCAAGCCTATGAAAAAGCTTGAAGCCAGTACTGTTGTGAGCTTCATCAGAGAATTAACATTCAGATATGGTGTTCCGCACAGCATCATCACCGACAATGGATCTAACTTCGATTCTGATGAGTTCCGAGCCTTCTGTGCTTCCCAAGGCACTCGAGTCGACTATGCTTCAGTCGCCCATCCCCAGTCGAATGGACAGGCAGAAAGAGCAAATGGATTGATTCTCAAAGGACTGAAACCCCATTGATGCGTGATCTCAAGCATGCAGCAGGCTCCTGGGTCGATGAACTTCCATCAGTGCTTTGCGGATCAAGGACAACTCCAAATCGGTCGACTCGCCGAACTCCATTCTTCTTGGTCTATGGAGCTGAAGCTGTTCTACCGAGTGACTTGCTTCATAGTGCACCCCGAGTCGAGATTTTCTTTGAAGATGAAGCAGAGCAGGCTCGGCAAGACGAAGTTGATCTCCTGGAAGAGGAAAGAGAGATGTCCTTGATTCGGTCGACCATTTATCAGCAAGACATGCGTTGATTCCACGCCAGAAACGTGAGGGGTTGAGCATTTCAAGAGGGAGACTTGGTTCTTCGAGTGGATCAGCAAAAACCTCACAAGCTCGCTCCTGCTTGGGAAGGCCCCTTCATTGTCAGCAGAGTGCTCCACAATGGAGCGTACCATCTTTAGAATGTCGAGCACAAGAAAGACGAGCCACGTGCTTGGAATGCGGAGCTGCTCCGCCCCTTTTACACTTAAAAGCACTCAGATTGTTGAGATGTAATAAGAAATACCCTCTAGTTTGATTATCAAAGACACAATTTTACAGTCTCCTAAATGATTGTTGTTCCTTTTTTATATGTTCTAAATCCCCTAGTGGGTGCCTTAGATGCGAATCCGTTTCGCCTAAGTTTAAAAAAATCCTGTGGAGTGAAGAGCAACCCTCTCACTCAAAGGCTTAGCTGCGAATCCGTTTCGCCTAAGTTTGAAAAATACTGTCGAGTGAAGAGCAACCTTCTCACTCGGAGGCTTAGCTGCGAATCCGTTTCGCCTAAGTTTGAAAAGTCCTACCGAGTGGTGAGCAAGCCTCTCACTCGGGGGTTTAGCTGTAATACAGTACTGCCCTAAGTTTGAAAAATCCTATTGAGTGGTGAGCAAGCCTCTCACTCGGGGGCTTAGCTATAGTCCAGTACTCGCCTAAGTTTAAAAAATCCTACCGAGTGATGAGCAAGCCTCTCACTCGGGGGCTTACCTGCAGTCCAGTACTCGCCTAAGTTTAAAAATCCTACCGAGTGGTGAGCAAGCCTCTGACTCAGGGGCT
>NC_041386.1:207466001-207510660 GCF_002162155.2 Triticum dicoccoides | reverse complement strand
AAAATCCTACCGAGTGGTGAGAAATCCTCACACTCGGGGGCTTAGTTGCAGTCCAGTACTCGCCTAAGTTTACAAAATCCTACCGAGTGGTGAGCAACCCTGACACTCGGGGGCTTAGCTGCAGTCCAGTACTCACCTAAGTTTGAAAAATCCTACCGAGTGGTGAACAACCCTCACACCCGGGGGTCCAATACTCCCCTAAGTTTGAAAATCCAACCGAGTGGTGAGCAATCCTCTCACTCGGAGGCTTAGTTGCAGTCCAGCACTCGCCTAAGTTTGAAACACATCCCTATACACAAGGACGACGAGGTGCAGGTCGACTGCAACCTTCTCTTCGGAGCTATGCCACAAATACAACATGCGCTCCATCCTGATCCGCAAGGACGACGAGGTGCAGGTCAACTGCGACCCCCTCCTCAGAGCTGTGCCAGAAGTACAACATGCGCTTCATCCTGATCCGCAAGGACGACGAGGGGCAAGTCGACTGCGACCCTCTCCTCAGAGCTGTGCCACAAGTACAACGTGCGCTCCATCCTGATCCGAAAGGACGACGAGGCGCAGGTCGACTGCGATCTTCTCCTCAGAGCTGCACCGCAAGTACAACATGCGCTCCATCCTGATCCGCAAGGATGATGAGGTGCAGGTCGACTGTGACCTTCCCCTCAGAGTTGCAACACAAGTTCAAAGACTACTCCGAGTGAAGAACAAGTTCCCTCAAAGGCAAACACAAGCATATTCAGAGATAAACCAAGTACAGATAAATCCTAAGGTTCCAGACCATGGATTAAAATACTCGGACATCAAGCCTGAAGGAGTTTAATGATTACACGATCACTCGGCATTCCGAGGCAAATAAAGATAAAGCATAATGTTTTATTATCACTCATTAGGAGAAGGACTGGCTGGATCACAGAAACTGTCAAGGTCTATGTTGTCTGCGATGCGAGTGGCGGCATCAAGGAAAGTATCCATGAAGGACTGGAAAGTGTGCCTTTTGGTGTTGGCAACCTTGAGCCCCGCCAGCTTGTCTTCTTTGACATCCTTGTAGTGCACTCGGACCAGTGACAGGGCGACATCAGCGCCGCAGTGAGCAGATGATTTCATCTGTTCTTGCACTCGGTCAGGTATTTGATTCAGTCGAGCCATCAGAGACTCGAGGTCTTGAGACAGTTCCGCCTAAGGCCAGAGTTCAGCATCAACCCGAGTCATCGCCGCCTTCAGACGGGCAAGATAAGCAACTGCACTGTCCATGCGGGATTCCAACCGCAGCACATTCATCACGATGTCATCTTTGACTGGACAGTTTATGGGATCGAGATCCGTCTCAACCCGCCCAGTTTCTGCTTCAAAGTCCTGGCAAATTTCTGCGCAGTCGAGTAAATAGTGAGTCGACAATATAGTAAGATCTATCAATCGACAACAACAAGTCAGCCGAACAACAATACCTTCAAGCTTTAAGACTAGTTTTGCAGCAAGCTGGTCCAGATAAGATTCTAACTCGCCCTTCTTGGCCTTGAGGTTTCCAATCTCGTCAGTCAGCTTGTCCTTGTCTTTCTTCAGTTGCGCGACCTCCCGATTGGCATAAGAGACAACAGTGTTCAGTTTGGAGTTCTCTTCTTCTAACTTGCTGACTGAAGCAAGCTTCTTGTCAGCAAGTGATGTTTTCTCTCATGCCTCCTTCTGGGCAGCAGCAAGACCCAGATCCTTCTTCTCCAAAGCCTACTTCATTTTCTCTAAAGAAACAACATTCTTTAGACGAGCTTGGAGTTGACGGTTTTCACTATGCACATCTATTCGAGTGAAGTCACCTGGTTCAAAGTGACTAAAAAACACATGGAAAAGTGCTAGCCGTAAGATGGACAGTTGATGATTGGTTACCTCCCATGGCAGCTACTTCGTCACGAGCAGTCTTGAGATTCTTCTTGGCCAGTGCCAGATCAAGATTGAGGCTGATTTGCTCCTTGTTCAGTGTAGAAACTTGAGCCCCAAGATCACAAGATTTCTGCAGTCAACATATAAGACATATGAGTCGACAGAAACAAAAGAACATCACAGTGAAAGTTACTCTAAGACTACCGCCGAATCAAACATTCAACGGTAGTCTCGGGGACTACACCCAGTGGGTGCACTTAGCGTGCCCCCACTAGTTTGATTCAACACTCGGCATGGTCTGCCCAGCTCGAGTCCTAAAAAAGGCGAAGAAAGTTGTTCTCAGACCATAGTCGACTGCCAGCAGTCGACCATGGTCTCGGGGACTACACCTAGTGGGTGCACTTAGCGTGCTCCCACTGGTTTAGGTTTCACTCGGCATGGTCCGCCCAGGCTGAGTGAGAAATTTCAGATTCTCAGACCCTAGTTGACTGCCCGCAGTCAACTATGGTCTCGGGGACTACACCCAGTGGGTGCACTCAGCGTGCCCCCACTGGTTCAAAAACTCAATCGACTCAATCCAAGTCGACTCAAGTGGAAGACCTATACAACTTTAAGGCAGACAAACCCTAGTGGGTGATCGGATGAGAAATAAGATTAGTTGGAAATAACTAACCTGGACATTGGTTTTTAGAGCAGCGCCGGCGTTGTAGGCCACCTGACTGGCCTCGTGCACCACTTTCATCTGCCCCATCACAAGATTCAACCGAAGAAGAGCTAACTTGGCGGCACTCGGTGGGTCATCTGGAGTTTGATACGTAGTGAAAAGCGATGATGGCAGGGCAGTCGAAGCAGCCATTGGGCCTGATGCGTGGAGTTGTATTGGAGCAGCAGGTGTCTGAGCAGCTGAACCTGATGGGCAATCAGTCGACAGCGGGATAGCGAAAGTGACGTTGGTGTGAGCCGGATCTATGGATCGCTCGACCGCCGTCCCAGGCATCAGTGTCGACTGAGGAACCTGAACCTCAGGCGCTTTCCTGCTCGGTCCCTTGTCCCTCCTCCTCCTTTCCCTCAGAGGCACTTCTTCTTCATCGTCCGGAAGCACGGCAATGTCTCGTGGAGCTGCAACTAATAGAAGAAATCAGAGATGCAACTGACGAACAATCCAATCGACCGAATAAATTCGAGTCGAGTAGACTTACTAGCTTTGGAGGTAGCCATGTCATCGGTTTCCTCATCATTTGGGACCTTGTCGATATCCATATCAGTTGCGGCAGAGGCTGGACTGGAAAAGTTCACCATCCACTCGGTCAGAATAGAAGAATCAATCGGAGCAAGAAAGCACGGAAAGAACATTTACCCAGAGGCAACAGGAACATCCATCTTAATCTTAGGCAAGGTCTTCCGAGCCTTTGAGAGGTTGATCTTGGGCTGCTTGGTGACTTTCTCCGCCAGCTCCATAGTTGAAGATCGAGCGTGCTTCTGTGCTTGAGCGCTCGGGGCCACAGCCTTGCCGCGCCTCCCCGCTGGATCATGGTGCTCCTTGGAACGACGTTCTGAACGAGGCGGTGAGTCGACTACCTCCTCGTCGTCTGATTTGTCGCTCTCGTCTTCATCATGGTCGTCCGGTGACTCCCAATCACCACTCTCCACCGTGCTGTCCTTGCCCTCATGATCATGCTCCAGAGCTTGTTCACCATTGGACATCGAGTACATCTCTGTATAAATCTACAAGACAAGAAGTCGAGTGGAAATCAGCCAGATTCAAAAATAATCAGAAAATGTACCCAAGTGTAATGGGTAGTAGCGGCCGAACCTTGTCTGGCTAATTACTGTTGCTGAAAGGACCGACTCTCCTGGCGCCCATGGGGTTGTCCTTGTTTCCTGTAATACTCCTCAACCATTGGGCCACTGTTTTGGCCATCACCTCCTCTGGATGAACCCGAGCGGTGTCGTCGGCTCGAGAATACATCCACATAGAGTGGTCACAAGCCTGGAGCGGTTGAATGCGCCGACCGAGGAATACTTCCAACAAATCCATGCCGGTGATGCCTTGGTTGATCAGCTGGACCACCCTCTCGACCAGCATGGCTGTCTCCGCCTTCTCCATGACGGTCACTTTCAACACGGGGGTGGGGGTGGGGGTGGGGGAGTCTGAACATGATCGAAGGAGAAAGGGGGAAGTCCAGTCGACTGGCCTGGGGTCGCGATGTCCTGGCAGTAGAATCAGGTCGACTGCCAGCCTCTGACCGACTCATGAAGAGTCATCGAAGGGAAAGAGCTCCTATTCCTCTTCTGGATACCCAGACCCCCACACATCTAGATAACATGGGTTTTCTCGTTTGTCGAATTTTCTTTCTTCACCATTTGGGAGTGGATGGTGAAAATGTGCTTGAAAGGACCTCAGTGTGGTTGACACCCCAAGAAATTCTCGCACATGGACACGAATGCAGCAAGATATGTGATGGTGTTGGGAGAAAATGATGGAGTTGGGCCCCGAAGAAATTCAAGAAACCCCAGAAAAAAGGATGCGGGGAAGCGAGAACCCGCGGTCGACATGGGTGGCGAGCAGAACACACTCACCCGGTCGCGGCTGCGGCTCTGTCTCCCCCTCCGGCAACCGCACAGCTTTATGGACGATTAGCCCGGACTCAGCCAGCTCATCCAAATCTTCCTGCCGAATGGAGGATCGGATCCAATCGCCCTGGATCCAACCCGATGGTAGCCCCTACCACGAAGATGACCCCCGATTTGTCTTCTTGCCTTTCGCCGCCCCCGTCGCCTTCGCGCGTTCCAGCACTGTCGTCTTTTCCTTCCCCATGGTGACGGAGCAGTGGCGTCGAGAGCGGAGGAGCCGGGTGCGGTGGGAAGATTGGGGGAGAAGAAGGAGAATGGACGCGCATAGTGCAAGCGCCTCGGCCTCGTCACTTTTAAAGGCCCACTTCCGAGTGGATGACGTGCGAGCCCGGGCGATCCTGTCAAATCCATCAATAGTCGCGCGCGGGTTACGTGGTGAAAAGGGTGGCGCAGAAATCGAAACGTTCCTGTTTTCCACCCTGCTTGCCATGGCGCGCTCCGCCCCGCGCGCTTCCCCAAAATTTGAATCCCGTAAAATCCGGGATACGCTGTAACCAATCACGCCAAAGATCTCATGTCAAAAACAACACTCGATAGATGACATTACAAATCCAATCGGCTACTTCGGAATCGATCAAGGTGACTGAAACGAAGCCGAAGTTCCAACATAGACCTCCATTCAAATATGGATAGTTGTGAAGCGCAAGGGTTGAAGCAAGATCAACTTCAACCTTCTTTTCACTCGGACCTCAATCCATTCGGGGGCTAATGATGATGATATAGACCTAGGGTAGGTTCATAGGCCTGACCTATACGTCCTATCCAAGGTCACTGTCATAGAAGCAAAGAAGTGCAAGAGAGCATAGGGAGTGCCCAACAAAGGTGTCGAGTGTAATCCACTCGACCGATCAACTACTCGGAGACCCCTCCTTCCTGAAGTTGCTTGAGCAATCGACCACTCGACCATACAAGAATCCACTCGACCTACTGAAGACCAGGAGTCATCCGGAACGGCAACGGATGAGCGTTCACTCTGTAATCTTTAAGGCCATTAAGGCATTTAAGGCTGGCCTTACCAGTAACGCCTCTTCTTTATATACATTGAACCTTGTGTAACTGTAACACCCCGGATGTAACTTTCCCTATTTGTACTCCAACTCTTGCTGTTTCCAGCGTTAAGTTATATTTATTTCCTCGGGTTAGGGTCTTTGTCTCCGTGTGTTGTTATCGTTGTCATGCATCTCATATAATGTCATCATGTGCATTGCATTTGCATACATGTTTGTCTCATGCATTCGAGCATTTTCCCCATTGTCCGTTTTGCATTCCGGTGCTTCGTTCTCCTCCGGTGGTCATTTCTAGCTTTCTTTCATGTGTGGGGATTAAACAATTCCGGATTGGACGGAGACTTGTCATGCGGCCTTGGTTTACTACCGATAGACCGCCTGTCAAGTTTCGTATCATTTGGACTTCGTTTGATACTCCTACGGTTAACCGAGGGACCGAAAAGGCCTCGTGTGTGTTGCAGCCCAACACCCCCCCAATTTGGCATAAAAACCCACCTAACCCTGCTCCATCATCTAGAGCGTTCGATCACAATTGCGTGGCCGAAAAACGCACCTCATTTGGACTCTCGTAGATCCTCCTATGCCTATTTATAGACCCCCTCCTTCAAATTCGCGGATCCCCCTCTCTGAAACCCTAAATTTCCACCTCGCGCGCCGCCGGACAATGTCCGTCCCGGCCCGGACAAACGCCGCCGCCGTCCGCAGCCACTGAGGCGCTGCCACGTGTCTCGGTACCGCATCACCGTGCCGCCATCCCTCCAATTTGGCCCAAAACCCACCAAACTCTGCTCCATCTCCTAGAGCGTTCGATCACGATCGCGTGGCCAAAAACCGCACCTCATTTGGACTCTCCTAACTCCACTTATGCCTATAAATAGCCCCCTTCGTTTTCCTTTTTCTTCTTTCCCGAAACCCTAGATCCGCCGCTCCTCTCGCGCGCCGGACAATTCCCCCACCAACGGACACGTCCGGCCGCAGTGTCCGGCCGCCACGTGGCAGCCCCGCACTCGCCGCACCCGGCTCGCGCCGCCAGTCGCCGCCGGCCCGGGAGGCCCAGGAGGGGCCCCCGCGAGCCCGAAGTCCCCCGCGCCACGCGCCTCGACTCCGCCGCCGCCTCTCCCACCTTCGGCGACCGGCGCCGCCGCGGGCCGCCATCGCCGCCACGGCCGCCACCTCGCCTCGGGACCTCCGCCACCACGCCGACCTCGCCGACCGCCGCCTCCACGCAACCGCCGCCGCCTCCAGCCTCACCGGAGCCCAAGTCCGGCCGGCCTCGCCCCGGCCTCTTCCTCCCTCCATGCCGGCGACCTCAACTCCAGCCGGTCAACCTCGACTTCCGCGCCCGATGAACAGTGCACCGGATCTCAGATCTGAGATCTGAGATATTTTGAGACGGTTGACTTTTTCCCTCTCCCCCTTAATTTTTGTGCATACTTTGACCGGTGATATCTCCGCATCCGTAGCTCCGATTTGGACATATAGTATATCAAAATGTTCGTCTCGATGAGTACATCATTTCATTCCACTGCATCATTTTCATTTGAGTGCATCTTGATGCCCGAAATGCTGTTAGAAGGAGGCTTCGTGAGTTATTTATCAGATCTGCTAGTTCATCTTAGACTTTTGTCATTTTTGCCATGATTGTTGTGTGCATGATATGCCTGTGAGTCCTTCATATGTTTTGTTAAGCATTTTATTATATTTCCAGTGGTGCAACCCATGCATTTTTAGGATGTGTGTGGTGACTTGTGCAAGCTTGCAAAGTGAGGCACCCGGTAAATCTGTTTTCAGGGACTTAGTAGTATTCACTAAGTCTGGGATTATTTAGTTCATGATGCCATATGTTCATGTTGTTTCCTAGTGATCCGTGCCTCTTTTGAGGATGATTAGTAAGGGTGTTTTGTTAATCTTTTTTTGCTCTATCCATCCATGTCTTTGTTTGAAATTATGGAGCACCCTAGCTTGAGTCAATCGAGCTCTACTTTTGCTTCGTTGCAAATCTGGGCAGATCGTCAACTTGTTTGCGATTTTGCCGATGTTATTGTAGTTGATCCGTGCATGCTATGCCATTGTTCTTGCCATGTCTAGCTAGCATTTTGTGCCTTCTTTATGGGTGTATGCTTGCCTTGCCATGACTTGCACCATAGTGAGTGCATCGAGCTCGTTTACATGCCTTCGTGAGTTAAATTTCAGCATGTCTCAGTTTTCACGAAGTCTGAAAACTGATTATGTTTTTGCTATGTTCGTGTGCTTGTTAGTATATTTTGTGATCCCTTTTGGCTCAAGATCACTAAGGGACTTTTGTTAAGCTTGTTGAGTAGCTCCATGCCATGTATTTCTTTGTCATGTTCAGGTCCTGTAGCATGTTGTTTTGCTGCTCCGAAGAGGGCTTCATGATCTGAAATTTCAGACAAGTGTTAATGTCACCAAGTCTGAAATCTGTTTTGCATTTGCGTTTTTGCCATGCTTGTTTGAACCTCCTAATGGATGATTTGGCCATAGATCAGTGCTAGTCTTTTGTTAAACATCTTGTGTGCATCCCTGCCATGTATTTCGATGCCATGTTTGGTGGCAGTAGCATGTTCATTTCGTTGCATTTAGATGCCTACTTGCTGTAAATCGCAGACCGGTGTCATTTTTGAATCGATTGCCATTTCCAAACCGTAACTCCGATTCCGATGATCTTTATATCGTTTTCAAGCGATTTCATCCCATATTTCCAGTGGAACACTTGGTTTTCCAAGTTGAGGCCAGGTTCATGTATTTCCTGTCATATCTTGCATTTTGCATCCCGCATCGCATCCCGCATAGCATGTCATCATTGCATCTTTTTGTTTGAGTTTGCACGTGGTTGATTGTATCCTTGTTGCTTGTTTGTCTTGTTTGGGTAGATCCGGGAGACGAGTTCACTAACGAGGAGCCCGTTGAGTTGGCTTGTGAGGATCCAGTCAACGCTGACAACTGTGCAGGCAAGATGATCATACCCTCGAAATCACTACTATCTTTGCTATTCTAGTTTGCTCGCTCTTTTGCTATGCCATTGCTACGATGCCTACCACTTGCTTGCAAGCCTCCCAAATTGCCATGTCAAACCTCTAACCCACCGTTGTCCTAGCAAACTGTTGATTGGCTATGTTACCGCTTTGCTCAGCCCCTCTTATTGCGTTGCTAGTTGCAGGTGAAGGTCGGAGGCCGTTCCTTGTTGGAACATCTTTTATTTACTTGTTGGGATATCATTATATTATCTTGCTATCTTAATGCATCTATATACTTGGTAAAGGGTGGAAGCCTCGGCCTCTCGCCTAGTGTTTTGTTCCACTCTTGCCGCCCTAGTTTCCGTCATATCGGTGTTATGTTCCCGGATTTTGCGTTCCTTACGCGGTTGGGTTATAATGGGAACCCCTTGATAGTTCGCCTTGATTAAAGCTTTTCCAGCAATGCCCAACCTTGGTTTTACCATTCGCCACCTAGCCTCTTTTTCCCTTGGGTTACCGGAGCCCGAGGGTCATCTTATTTTAAACCCCCCCGGGCTAGTGCTCCTCTAAGTGTTGGTCCAAATAGAGCCACTTGCAGCGCCACCTCGGGGCAACTTGAGGGTTGGTTTTAGTTGTACGTAGTGTTCATCTGAGTGTGCCCTGAGAAAGAGATATGTGCAGCTCCTATCGGGATTTGTCGGCACATTCAGGCGGTGTTGCTGGATTTGTTTTAACCTGTCGAAGTGTCTTGAATTACCGAGATACCAAGTCTGATCGGAACGTCTTGGGAGGAGGTCTATTCCTTTGTTGACCGTGAGAGCTTGTCATGGGCTAAGTTGGGACTCCCCTGCAGGGATTGAACTTTTGAAAGCCGTGCCGGCGGTTATGGGCAGATGGGAATTTGTTAATGTCCGGTTGTAGATAACTTGAACCTTAATTAATTAAAATGAATCAACTGAGTGTGTTACCGTGATGGCCTCTTCTCGGCGGAGTCTGGGAAGTGGACACGGTGTTGGAGTAATGTTTGCGCAGGTTGTTCTCTAGCTTCTCGCTCGTGCTTTGCCTCCTCTTCTCGCTCTCTTTTGCGAATAAGTTAGCCACCATACTTGCTAGTCTCAGCTCCACTCATATTTTTACCTTGCCATACCTATAAGCTTGAATAGTCTTGATCGCGAGGGTGCGAGATTGCTGAGTCCCTGTGGCTCACAGATTACTATTACACCATATGCAGGGCCCGATGATTCCGCTCCAGGAGACGCGTATGAGATCAAGTGGGAGTTCAACGAAGACTCTCAACGATACTACGTTTCCTTTCCCGATGATTAGTAGTGGTGCCCAGTTGGGGGTGATTGGGACCGTGTCGCATGTTGGGTTGTCTTTTATTTTGGCGCCGTAGTCGGGCCATGAGTGTTTTGGATGATGTAATGTTATTTATGTACTTGATTGACGTGGCGAGTGTAAGCCAACTATGTTCTCCCCTTTATTATTCATATTACATGGGATGTTGTGAAGATTACCTAACTTGCGACATATGCCTTCAATGCGATTATGTCTCTAAGTCGTGCCTCGACACGTGGGAGCTGTAGTCGCATCGAGGGTGTTACAGTAACAGAGGGGAGCTGGGGTCCTGGCGCACTCTATATAAGCCACCCCCTCCTCTGGGACAAGGGCTCGCACCCCTGGTAACACACACACATAATCCAGTCGACCGCCTCCGGGCACAGAGACGTAGGGCTGTTACTTCCTCTGCGAAGGGCCTGAACTCATAAAACTCATGTGTACAACTTCACCATAGCTAGGATCTTGCCTCCTCATACCTACCCCCCATTCTACTGTGAGTCTTAGATCCACGACAGCTAGTTTGGCCAGAGGAGTATTAAATCCTACATGGTTGGCAAATCTAGTAGTGGTCCGGAAAGCCAATGGGAAGTGGAGGTTGTGTATTGATTTCACAGATCTCAACAAAGCTTGCCAGAAGGACCCATTTTCCTTGCCGCGCATTGACCAGACCGTGTATTCTACTTCGGGATGTTATTTTCTCTCCTTTCTGGATCCATACTCAGGATATCATCAGATCTTCATGTCTAAGGAAGATGAAGAGAAGACATCATTCATCACTCCATGTGGTACGTACTACTTTGTCCGCATGCTGTTTGGATTAAAGAGTGTCGGGTCCACTTCTGCAAGGGTAGTCTAGATTGGTTTGGAGCCACTGTTGCACAGAAATATAGAAGCTTATATGGATGATATTGTGGTCAAATCCAAGGATAAGGCCACCCTTATCCACGATTTGGAAGAGACAGTTGCTAATCTGCGCAAGATCAACCTGAAACGTAATCCAGATAAATGTGTATTTGGTGTTCCCTCCGGCAAGCTACTTGGGTTCTTTGTGTCCCATCAGGGTATCGAAGCCAACCCCGACAAGATCAAGGCCATTGAGCAGATCCAAGCGCCAATGATAGTTAAGCATATGAGGCGCTTGACAGGGTGCGTTGCCACGCTGAGCAGAATCATCTCCAAGTCTGCCGAGCGTGCCCAGCTGTTCTTCAAGGTTTTGAAGAAGGCGGGACCTATGAAGTGGACCCCGGAAGCAGATGCAGCTCTGCAAGAGTTGAAATCCTACCTATCATCTGTGCCCACCTTGCTTGCACCCAAACCCCAAGAACCATTGCCGCTATACTTTGCAGCAACCAAACAAGTGGTCAGTGCGGCTTTGGTAGCGCAGCGAGAGGTGGATGATGCAGAAAGTGGCTAGATCATGGCAGAATCAGAAAAGGATCAGGACAGCAATGAGCACGACAATGAGAGCAACCCCAAGGACGCAGCACGGAAGAAAGTGGTGCAGCGCCTAGTGTACTTCGTCAGCTCCGTGTTGCAAGGGGCTAGGTCGAGGTACTATGGCGTGCAAAAGTTGACCTTTGGTCTCATTATGGCCTCAAGGAAACTGCGCAACTACTTCCAAGCCCATGAGATCACGGTTGTCACTCGTTTCCCGTTGCAAAGGATACTCCGAAACCCTGAGGCCACTGGCAGAATTCTGGAATCGGCTTTGGAGTTATCCAGCTTTGGTTTGAAGTTCCAGAGCACTTCAACTATTCAGAACAGGGCATTGGAAGAGTTTATTGCAGAATGGACGCCAACCCCTAATGAGGAACGGACAGAGACAGCTCTCCCCGGCAAGGAATCACCCTAAGAATGGATAATGTATTTTGATGGTGCTTTTTCCCTATGAGGTGCAGGGGCTGGTGTGCTTCTTGTTGCCCCCTCCGGGGAGAACTTTAAGTACGTTGTCCAGATGTACTTTTCCCGGGAAGAAGCCACCAACAATATAGCAGGGTATGAAGGGCTCCTTGCCGGGCTCAGGATTGCAGCAGAATTGGGAATTAGGAAGTTGATCATTCGAGGAGATTCACAGCTCGTGGTGAGACAAGTCAAGAAGGATTACCAAAGCCCATTGATGGAAGCATCCATCGAGGAAGTAAGGAGATTGGAGGAGCACTTTGACGGGTTGCAAATAGAGCACGTACCCCGTGCGGAAAACACCATAGTTGATCACCTGTTAAAGTGTGATGCGCAGAAGCTTCCTGTGGAACCAGGAACTTTTGTTCTCCATCTCTCTCAACCCTTCATATCACCAGCCACAATGTCCCGGAAGAGGAGAAAGATGGACTACGGTAAGCCTCTCCAGGCGGAGCCATCCGCTCCCAACAGAGACCCTGCCGGAAACAACTCCTCCCAGCCTGCCGGACCACCCCCTCCAGCCAGGCCTATGGACCTCGTGAATGAGGCTGGTGCTCCCACAGCCGAAGAGGTGCCGCTAGTCCTTGTTGCTGAGCCTCAGGCTCCAACTAGGGCAAGGCACATTGTCCACTTCCTCCAAACCGGAGAACTCCCTATCAATCATGATGACGCTGAAAGAGTAGCCCGAAGGGCCAGTATGTATCAGTTTGTCGATGACACTCTATACAGAAGGAGGCCCAACAGTGTGAAATTGAAGTGTGTTTGTCAGGACGATGGAAAGGAACTGCTAGCTGAGATTCACAAAGGAATGTGTGGCTCACACATTGGATCAAGGGCATTAGTTGGGAAAGCATTCCCAACAAGGATTCTATTGGCCCACAACCCTCCGAGATGCAGTTGAGCTCGTCACGAAATGTGAAGCCTATCAGTTCCATTCCAAGGGACTACACCTGCCAGCCCAAGCCCTTCAATCAATCCCTCTATCATGGCCATTTTTGGTTTGGGGGCTCGACATCCTTGGCCCCTTCCCCCGAGCGATCGAGGGCTTTGAATTCTTGTTCGTTGCCATCGACAAGTTTACAAAGTGGCCGGAAGTGACTGCTCAGTCAGCTATCAAATTCTTGAAAGAATTGGTGTGTTGTTTCGGAGTTCCGGCAAGGATCCTTATAGACAACGGCACCCAGTTCATGAGTGATACGTCTCCAATGTATCTACTTTTCCAAACACTTTTGCCCTTGTTTTGGATTCTAACATGCATGATTTGAATGGAACTAACCCGGATTGACGCTGTTTTCAGCAGAATTGCCATGGTGTTATTTTTGTGCAGAAAGAAAAGTTCTTGGAATGACCTGAAAATAAACAGAGATTATTTTTGGAGTATATAAAAAATATTGGCAAAAGAATCAAGGCTAAGGGGCCCACACCCTGTCCACGAGGGTGGGGGCGCGCCTACCCCCTGGGCGCGCCCCCTGCCTCGTGGGCCCCCTGGTGCTCCTCCGACCTCAACTCCAACTCTATATATTCGTGTTCAGGGAGAAAAAAGTTAGAGAGAACGATTCATCGCGTTTTACGATACGGAGCTGCCACCAAGCCCTAATCTCTCTTGGGAGGGCTGATCTGGAGTCCGTTCAAATCTCCAGAGAGGGGAATCCGTCGCCATCGTCATCATCAACCTTCCTCCATCACCAATTTCATGATGCTCACCGCCGTGCGTGAGTAATCCCATCGTAGGCTTGCTGGACAGTGATGGGTTGGAAGAGATTTATCATGTAATCAATTAGTTTAGTTAGGGTTTGATCCCTAGTATACACAATGTTCTGAGATTGATGTTGTTATGACTTTGCTATGCCTAATGCTTGTCACTAGGGCCCGAGTGCCATGATTTCAGATCTGAACCTATTATGTTTTCATGAATACATGTGACTTCTTGATCCTATCTTGCAAGTCTGTAGTCACCTATTATGTGTTATGATCCGTTAACCCCGAACTGACAATAATCGGGATACTTACCGGTGATGACCATAGTTTGAGGAGTTCATGTATTCACTAAGTGTTAATGCTTTGGTCTGGTACTCTATTAAAAGGAGGCCTTAATATCCCTTAGTTTCCAATAGGACCCCACTGCCACGGGAGGGTAGGACAAAAGATGTCATGCAAGTTCTTTTCCATAAGCACGTATGACTATATTCGGAATACATGCCTACATTACATTGATGAACTGGAGCTAGTTCTGTGTCACCCTAGGTTATAACTACTGCATGAGGAATCGCATCCGACATAATTATCCATCACTGATCCATTGCCTACGAGCTTTTCATATATTGTTCTTTGCTTATTTACTTTTTCGTTGCTACTGTTACATTCACTATAAAACCAAAAATATTACTTTTGCTACCATTACCACTACTATCATATTACTTTGCTACTAAATACTTTGCTGCAGATATCAAGTTTCCAAGTGTGGTTGAATTGACAACTCAGCTACTAATACTTGAGAATATTCTTTGGCTCCCCTTGTGTCGAATCAATAAATTTGGGCTGAATACTCCACCCTCGAAAACTGTTGCAATCCCCTATACTTGTGGGGTATCAAGACTATTTTTTGGCGCCGTTGCCGGGGAGCATAGCTCTATTCTTTGAGTCACTTGGGTTTTATATCTGCTTGTCACTATGAAGAACTTGAAAGGTCAAAGAACCAAGATTTTCCCCTCATCTACGAGGGGAGGTAGGTAACTTCCATCTAGCTCAGCACTTGATTCATGTTCTATTTTGAGTAAACTTGTGACACCTACACCTTCTATTCAGTCTGATATGTCGCATGTTATTGATGATGCCACTTCTGCTTTGCATGATACTTATGATGAAACTACTTCTATGCTTAATAATACTGTGCCACTAGGTGAATTTATTTATGAACAACTGGCTAGGTTTAGAGAGAATGAAATTATTGAAACTGATAATACTAATGAAAGTGATGATGAGGATTCTGCCTCTAGTTATGAATTGCCTATTGTGCCTGAGGGTTATGTTATGGATGAATAAACTTCTAGAGACTTTCTTGCTTGCAATGATAGATCTGATCTTAAGAAATTATTATCTAAGCTTAAAGGAAAGTCTTTGAATGCTAGAATGAAATATGACCCTGCTTTTGCTACTTCACCTATCTTTATTACTCATAACGATTATGATTTCTCTGTCGATCCTGAGTTGATTACTTTGGTTGAATCTGATCCTTTTTATGGCTATGAATCTGAAACTGTTGTGGCACATCTTACTAAATTAAATGATATAGCCACCCTATTTACTCATGATGAGAAAACTCGCTATTACATTATCCTTAAGTTGTTTTTGTTCTCATTAAAGGGTGATGCTAAAACATGGTTTAATTCTCTTGATCCTTGTTGTGTGCGTAGTCCCCAGGATATGATTTATTACTTCTCTGCTAAATATTTCCCTACTCATAAGAAAGAAGCTGCCTTAAGGGAAATATATAATTTTATGCAAATTGAAGAAGAGAGTCTCCCACAAGCTTGGGGGAGGCTTCTCCAATTACTTAATGCTTTGCCTGATCATCCTCTCAAGAAAAATGAAATACTTGATATCTTTTATAATGGACTACCCGATGCTTCCAGAGACTACCTGGATAGTTGTGCTGGTTGTGTTTTCTGGGAAAGAACTGTTGATCAAGCTGAATTGCTGTTGAATAATATGTTGAGTAATGAAAATCATTGGACACTTTCTGAACCAACTCCTAAGACAACTGCGAAGAAAAGAGGTATTCTATTTCTCAGTCCTGAAGATAGGCAAAGAAATCTATGAAAGAAAAAGGTATTAAAGGTGAAGATGTTAAGATTCACCACCTATTGTAGAAATACATGGTCTTGATAACCTGACACAGGTAGTAAAGGTAAATTCTCTCTATAGATTTGATAAATGTGAAATCCCATCTACTAAGTTTGCTAGCCAATGCTTAGATGAGTTTGATGACTTTATGGTTAGGTAAGAAGACTTCAATGCTTATGTTGGTAGACAATTGAAACGCAATGCTTATATGATTGAACACTTGAGAGATTATATATCTAGAGTTAAAGGTGAACTAAAACTCATTAGTAAACATGCTTCTATTGTTACCACTCAAGTAGAACAAGTACTTAAGGCTCAGAATGATTTTCTCAATGAATTAAATAATAAGAAAAATGATAATGTTGTTAGAGTTATGACTAGAGGGGGTAAAATGACTCAGGAACCTTTGTATCCTGAGGGCCACCCTAAGAGAATTGAGAAAGATTCTCAGAGAACTAATATTGATGCACCTAGTTCTTCTAAGAAGAAGAAAAAGAAAAATGATAGGACTTTGCATGATTATAGTGAACCTGTTGTTGACACACCTGAGAATCCCACTGATATTTCTATTTCTGATGCTGAAACACAATCTGGTAATGAACATGAACCTAGTGATAATGTTAATGATGATGCTCAACCTAGCAATGACAATGATGTAGAGATTGAACCTGCTGTTGATCTTGATAACCCACAATCTAAGAATCAACGTTATGATAAGAGAGACTTCGTCGCTAGGAAGCACGGTAAGGAAAGAGAACCATGGGTTCAGAAACCCATGCCTTTTCCTCCTAAACCATCCAAGAAAAAGGATGATGAGGATTTTGAGCGCTTTGCTGAAATGATTAGACCTATCTTTTTGCGTATGCGTTTGACTGATATGCTTAAAATGAACCCTTATGCTAAATACATGAAGGATATTGTTACTAATAAAAGAAAGATACCAGAAGCTGAAATTTCCACCATGCTTGCTAATTACACTTTTAAGGGTGGAACACCAAAGAAACTTGGAGATCCAGGAGTACCTACTATACCATGCTCCATTAAAAGAAACTATGTTAAAACTGCTTTATGTGATCTTGGAGCCAGTGTTAGTGTATGCCTCTCTCTTTATATCATATACTCGATTTGAATAAGTTGACACCTACTGAAATATCTTTGCAAATGGCCGATAAATCAACTGCTATACATGTCGGTATTTGCGAGGATGTGCCTGTTGTGGTTGCAAATGTTACTATTTTAATGAATTTTGTTATTCTTGATATTCCCGAGGACGATAGTATGTCGATTATCCTTGGTAGACCCTTTTTGGATACTGCAGGGGCTATTATTGATTTCAACAAAGGCAATATCACTTTTCATGTTAATGGTAATGAGCATATGGTACACTTTCCGAGGAAACAACCTCAAGTCCATAGTATCAATTCTATTGGAAAAATTTCAACAATCACTATTGGAGGTTTTGAATTTTCTCTTCCTACTGTCAAGAAGAAATATAATATTCTTATTGTTTGGGGATGTCCATATCCCCGTTGAGGTAACTTAGTGTTATTCAAAATTTCTCCGGTTTCATGCGAATCGGAATGAGTTTGTTAACAAGACTTGATCAACCTTGTTAGTGGATTCATTTTGATGAGCATGAGATGTATGAAGTTAGAAAGCACAACCCTCTGTACCCTCCTTTTACTTTCTGTTATTTAGATTAAATAAAGCAAAAATAGTATTTTCTGTCTGTTTTCTGAATTATCCTTGCAATAAAAAACACCCTGAAAATAAAAGTTCTCCAAATGCCCTGAAAATGAAATATGACTTCTTCCAGAATATTTATGATTTTTTGGCACTGAGAACACACTAGGGGGGCCCACCATGTGCCCACGAGGGTGGAGGGCGCTCCCTACCCCCTGGGCGCGCCCCCTGCCTCATGGACCCCACATGGGTCCCCTCCACTTACTCTTGCACCCATACACTTCGTCTTCCTCAAGAAAAAATCATCCACTAGCTCAAACCCGTGTTCTAGCTCATATTGCTGCCATTTTTGATCTCCTTGCTTCAAGATCCATTCACAAAACTACTTTGGGGGATTGTTCTTCGGTATGTGACTCCTCCAATGGTCCAATTAGTTTTTGTTCTAATGCTTTATCTATTGCAAATTTTTGCTGCTTAGGTGACCCAGTTCTTGAGCTTGCATGTCAAATTTATGTGGTCAAAAGTAGTTTTAATGCATGATATAGCCTCTAGCAACTTGTAGGAGTAGTTGCTATCAATTCTTTGAGTTTGGTTCACTTTTAATTTGAGTCACTAAAAAATTCAGAAATTTTTCAGAGGAAGAAATATGTTTAGGAAAATGTACCAAGGTGGTTCCTCAAGGAAGCAAGGCCCAAGGCCCGCAATACGTGAGCTGGACAATGAACTACCAAGGGAGGCTCAAGTGTGGCCTTGTGAATGGCCGTTAGAAGATTTCATGGTCCAGGCAGGCATCAAGGAAGAATTTGACGCATATGTGCGCAACGCTGATCTTGAGGGCTTCGTGTCAGATAAGTGCCGACAACACCTCGATTTAACTGATTCATTTGTGAGAAGGTTTAAATTTACATCTTCGCGCAATTCTTAGAATGTCCTATTTGATCTTTATGATAAATCTTATACCATGGACTTATAAGATTTTAATACTGCTTGTAAGCTCCCCAAGTGGGGTTGTGCTAGTGAACCTCGCAAATCCGAATTTAAAGAATTTCTTGCTAGTATCACTGTTGGGAATCTAGATAAATAACACAAGCTACCATAGGGAGCATTCATTTTCCTGCCATACATTATTTTTTTCTCTTTGCGGGTAGAAGCATTAACTGTAAGGATGAGGCATGTCACATGTGTGTTCCTGATCTTAGTGTTCTCAAGAGTGTTGTATTAGGAGATAAACAATGCAACTTGGGGGCTATTGTTGCACGTAGCTTGCATCTTAATGGCTTAACTGGAGATTTGTTTGGTGGAATTTATGCAACTCGTGTAGCTAACTTTATTGATGTACCCATACGTGGGGATGATATTGAGTTGCCTCCTGCTTATCTAGATTATAATGCTATGGTTCTCCATCAGTTTGTTGAGAGGAACGATCAGTTCCTCCGGTACGAACTAATCTTTGATAGACGGCGCACCGTCCAGGTTGCTCTCCCTGCTCCTGCTTTCTTTGATTTTCAGACAGAAGGGAGATATGTTATAACCAGGGAGGAGGCGAACGAGTACGAGAGGAGGACGGAGGCAGCCCGCCTCCAAGATGCAGCTCATGAGGCAATTGCCGCTGCATCTCAGTACGACCCCAGCTACAACTTTGATCCGTGGGAATAGACCAACTTAGGCCAAAAACCTACTTTTGTGGGAGTACGTATTCCTCACCGATATTACATTTATGTTCACACACTCATGCCAGTTGTCAGTGCTCATACTTTTTCATTGTATCATCCATGCTAGTTTATTTTCTTTTAAGCTTTCTTCTTGTGTGTTTGAAAAACCTTAATAAAAAACCAAAAAAATTAGTTGTAGCTTTTAGCTAGTTTACTTTCCATACCTGTAGTAGTAGTAATTAAAAAGAAACCTGAAAATATTTCTCGTTCTTCTTTTGCTTGTTGAGCTTTCTCGTGTAAACAATTTTGTTTCTTTTCTTTGGGGGTCGAGAGGAGAAGACCACGATGAAAATGTTGAGTGGCTCTCATATGCATTATTGTTGATCTAACAAAGATCCCATATTACCTTGTCTTCTCCCTTGTATTGAATGCTTGAAGATTCCAGCTTAGTCCAATGCACGTGCACTATTATTATTATCCACACTATTCGATCGTGCAAGTGAAAGGCAATAATGACAATATATGATGAACTGATTGAGATAAAAAAGCTGGTATGAACTCGACCTCTCAACTGAAAGGCAATAATGATTAGTTCATCGTTCCTGATTCAGCCTATTATGAATGAAACATGTTTGCAATGATAATTAAAGATTATAGTTGCCCATGCCATGCTTAATTTGCTAGGAGTTTATAATGGTTTACCTTGCATGCCAACATGCTATTAAAATGGTTGTGATGTGGTATGATAGGGTGGTATCCTCCTTTGAACAATTCGAGTGGCTTGACTTGTCACATGTTCACGCATGTAGTTGAAACAAAATCAACATAGCCTCCATGATATTTATGTTCATGGTGAATTATATCCTACTCATGCTTGCATTCAATGTTGATTAATTTTAATGCATGTTCATGACTGTTGTTGCTCTCTAGCTGGTCGGCTCCCAGTCTCTTTCTAGCCTTCACTTGTGCATCCAGCTCCATAAACCCCAAAGTTATTCCATGTGAGTCCACCATACCTTCCTATATACGGTATCTACCTACCGTTCCAAGTAAATTGGTATGTGCCCAACTCTAAACCTTCAAATAAACATTCTGTTTTGTATGCTCGAATAGCTCATGTTTCAACTAGGGCTATCTGTATCTTCCATCCTAGGCGGGTTATTCTCAAGCGGAGTGGACTCCGCTCCTCACTCACGAGAAAATGGCTGGTCACCGGGATGCCCAGTCCCATGCTCAAATCAAATCAAAATAATTTCAAACAAAACTCCCCTAGGATTGTTGTTAGTTGGAGGCACCTGCTGTTTCGGGCAAGCCATGGATTGATGCTTGTTGTTGGTGGGGGAGTATAAACTTTACCATTATGCTTGGGAACCGCCTATAATGTGTGTAGCATGGAAGCTATCGATATCTCTCGGTTGTTATGTTGACAATGAAAGTATACTGCTCAAAATATTATTCATCTCTATTTCAAAACCGAGCTCTCGCACCTCTACAAATCCCTGCTTCCCTCTGTGAAGGGCCTATCTATTTACTTTTATGTTGAGTCATCATCCTCTTATTAAAAAGCACCAGTTGGAGAGCACCGCTATCATTTGCATGTATTATTATTAGTTTACATTGAGTATGACTTGACTGGATCTCTTTTTCCATGAATTACAATTTCAAGTCAGCCCTTGATCTTTAGGGGTGCTCTGCAATTATGTTTTGCGGTCTCAGAAAGGGCTAGCGAGATACCATCTTGTTATATCATATTATGATTGTTTTGAGAAAGTGTTGTCATCCGAGATTTATTATTATTGCTCGCTAGTTGATTATGCCATTGATTGAGTAAACATGAGACAAAAACGTTATTGTGAATATGGTTAGTTCATAATCTTTGCTGAAAACTTGAGTGCTGGCTTTACATATTTACTACAACAAGAGCAAACAGAGTTTGTAAAAGTTTTTCTTTATCACTTTCAGTTTTTCAACTAAATTGCTTGAGGACAAGCAAAGGTTTAAGCTTGGGGGAGTTGATACGTCTCCAACGTATCTACTTTTCCAAACACTTTTGCCCTTGTTTTGGACTCTAACTTGCATGATTTGAATGGAACTAACCCGGACTGACGCTGTTTTCAGCAGAATTGCCATGGTGTTATTTTTGTGAAGAAATAAAAGTTCTTGGAATGACCTGAAAATCAACTGAGATTATTTTTGGAATATATAAAAATGCTGGCGAAAGAATCAATGCCAGGGAGCCCACACCTTGTCCACGAGGGTGGGGTCGCACCTACCCCCCTGGCGCACCCCCTGCCTCGTGGGCCTCCTGGTGCTCCTCCGACCTCAAATCCAACTCTATATATTCGTGTTCGGGGAGAAAAAAATCAGAGAGAAGGATTCATCGTGTTTTACGATACGGAGCCGCCGCCAAGCCTTAATCTCTCTCAGGAGGGCTGATCTGAAGCCCGTTCTGGGCTCCGGAGAGGGGAATCCGTCGCCATCGTCATCATCAACCATACTCCATAACCAATTTCATGATGCTAACCACCGTGCCTAAGTAATTCGATCATAGGCTAGCTGGACGGTGATGAGTTGTATGAGATTTATCATGTAATCTAGTTATTTTTGTTAGAGTTTGATCCCTAGTATCCACTATGTTCTGAGATTGATGTTGCTATGACTTTGCTATGCCTAATGCTTGTCACTAGGGCCCGAGTGCCATGATTTCAGATCTGAACCTATTATGTTTTCATGAATATGTGTGAGTTCTTGATCCTATCTTGCAAGTCAATAGTCACCTATTATGTGTTATTATCCGTTAACCCCGAACTGACAATAATCGGGATACTTACCGGTGATGACCGTAGTTTGACAAGTTCATGTATTCACTAAGTGTTAATGCTTTGGTCCGGTACTCTATTAAAAGAAGGCCTTAATATCCCTTAGTTTCCAATAGGACCCCGCTGCCACAGGAGGGTAGGACAAAAGATGTCATGCAAGTTCTTTTCCATAAGCACGCATGACTATATTCGGAATACATGCCTACATTACATTGATGAACTGGAGCTAGTTCTGTGTCACCCTAGGTTATAACTATTGCATGAGGAATCGCATCCGACATAATTATCCATCACTGATCCATTGCCTACGAGCTTGTCATATATTGTTCTTCGCTTATTTACTTTTCCGTTGCTACTGTTACAATCACTATAAAACCAAAAATATTACTTTTGCTACCATTACCACTACTATCATATTACTTTGCTACGAAATACTTTGTTGCATATATTCAGTTTGCAGGTGTGGTTGAATTGACAACTCGGCTGCTAATACTTGAGAATATTCTTTGGCTCCCCTTGTGTCGAATCAATAAATTTGGGTTGAATACTGTACCCTCAAAAATTGTTGCGATCCCCTATACTTGTGGGTTATGAACGAGGCATGCCTTCATGCAATATGTTCATGCCCTCAGATGCAAAATCTCATTCACTTCTATGGCACACCCTCGGAGCAATGGACAAGCTGAGAGGGCGAACACTGAAGTGCTTTGTGGACTCAAGACAAGAACTTTCGGTACGCTGTAGAAGCACAGTAGGCGGTGGATCGAGGAGCTGCCGGTAGTTCTCTGGTCCCTCAAAACGACACCTAACCGAGCTACCGGGTAGACTCCCTTCCCCCTGGTCTACGGGGCAGAAGTAGTTATCCCCATGGAACTCATTTATGGGTCCCCTTGAGTCCTTGCCTACGATGAAGTAGCGCAAGATCAACACCGGCGTGACGACACTATGCTACTCGAGGAGAACCGTCTCCGGGCTGCTACGCGTGCTGCATGCTACCAGCAAGCCCTGCGTCGCTATCATAGCTGCAGGGTTCATGCCTGGTGTTTTGAGGAAGGTGACCTTGTCCTTAGGCGCGTTTAGTCCGCCAAGGGTACAAACAAGCTATCACCAAAGTGGGAAGGCCCTAACCGGCTGGTACGAGTCACCAGACCTGGCGCAGTCCGTCTCTAGATCGGAGATGGCACACAACTGCAGAACTCATGGAATATTGAGCATCTCCATAAGCACTACCCGTAAGGCGTGAGGCTGCCGGGCACTACCCGACAGCTACCCTTTTGTACAGGCCTTGCCTCAGTTGCATATAACCCCTTGTACAAAGCCGAGGCGATGACCCCGTGTAAGATAAAATAAAGAAGCGCTGTGGGGTGCGCCGATCGAGATCGCATGCTTGCACGAGCACACCTAGATCATTGCATAAGCATTTCATGAGCATTTGCATATGCATATAGATAGGACTGCATCCTGCATTCATTCTCATCTACATGGAGTTGCAAGTTCCTTTCATGAACTTGACTCCGACAAGGGACGAGAAGATTGCACGACGCAATGATCCCTGACAAGCCAAACAGATAAGTTTACCTCTTGTCCATTAGTGTTCTATAAACTTTAACTTGTGCATAGAGAAACCTCGCCGCTCTCTTGCAACTAGGGTGCTCCCATCTTTTGCTCGAACGCTGCTTGGCCTGGATGGTCACAATGGCCCTCGATGAAAAGGGAGTGGGCGGGAGGTTGGCGCCTCAGTCTGTTCCCCGGCAGACATGGTTCTCCGGCAGACGAAAAAGGTGTCGGCAGGATATCCTGTCAGGAAAACTCGTTCAATTATAGTAATGAGGCACTCCACCTCTACATGGACATATATATGCACGAGTTCTCGTCAAGGTTTATTTCTTTCATTGACATGAGAATACAAGTACAAGCATTACAGAACACAAATATGGATTCGAGAGATTACATTATTTGAATTAAAATTTGGCAATTGCCTACAAGTTTAAGATTGAAAAAAGATAAGTGCCCCGTGATCCCCTCTTTTCGTTTCCCTCCTTCAGGCACTGCAGTAGAAGGAGGAAAAAACGCGAAAAGGAGCGCCCAAGCAGGAGCCCACCCCGGTCCCATAGGGGTTCGTCAGGCACGGCCTGACAAGCACTACTGCAGGATGCTGCTAACGCAACACTACGATCAGAGACCCTTCGAGGAAATTGTGTGCGATGCCATAATCACAAACGGTGGTGTAAAATAACCATCAAAAAGGTGCAAAATGTTTGCGATGGAGGATGCATCAAACACAGTTTAGATTTTAGTTGTGTATGCGATGTAGGGCATACGGTTCAGCCCAATTAAATGTTTGCGATGAGGAGGAACAAAAGAAACGGGCAGCCAGATGAAGGTGTGTGCGATATACAGCATACGGTTCACTCTGGTGAACTTTTTTTAATTAGGAAACACAATAGAAACGGGCAGCTAGATGAAGGTGTGTGCGATATACGGCATGCGGTTCACTCGGATGAACTGTTTGCATTGATACAAGAGAACAGAAATGGTTCAATGTAACAAGATGTGTGTGATACGCGGCAAACAGGTCTGTAATCAGAAATGTGTGCGAAGACCGATAATAACACAAGTGATTGCTTCTAATTCATCTGTTTGGGATTGATGAATTCATCACCGACGGGTTCCCTAGTGTGGTCCATGTTCATCTGATCATTATCTACTTCTTGTGCTAGCTCGATGTTCCTTCTATGCTAAGTTTCCATTAATTGATGGCGTTTTATGCACACGCCACCGTTTCCCGCCATTTCCTCACCTGTTTCCCACCACCCAGCGATATTGTGCATAGGCGGCATGCGACACACGGAGGCGACAAGCGCAGCCTGTAGCACATCCACCTTTTCCAAGCATGCTAACCCACCAAAGCGCCGCCTCTGCCATCAACCTTGTCGACGACGAAAACGAGCAGGCACCACGGCCCATCGAGGCCGAGGCGCTCCCCGGCAATGTGATGGATGACGCTGTGATGTGCATCATTGCCAGGGTTGAGCAGACCTTTGGCGCATGACTCTTGAGCTCCGCGGATCAAGATAGGCATGTCAGCACCGATAGGCTGCAACTTGCCGCACAACATGATCGATGGCGCACCGTAGAGCAAGCTAGGCGCGTCCGCGCCGATAGGCTGCAGCTCACCGCACGGCGAGACCGTTTGTAACACCCACAATGCGGCTATATCTCCCATGTGTCGGGGCACGACTTAGAGGCATAGCCGCATGGTAGGATTGTCGCAAGAGGCGTAATCTTTACACATCCCATGTACTGAATAATAAAGGGATAAAGAGTCGGCTTACAATCGCCACTTCACACAATACATAAATAATCCATACATCATCCAAGGTACAATCAAAGGTCTGACTATGGAACCAAAATAAAGAAAGACAACCCCAAATGCTAGATCCCCGATTGTCCCAACTGGGCTCCACTACTGATCATCAGGAAAGGAAACATAATAGCGACCCAAGTATTCGTCGAACTCCCACTTGAGTTTGGTAGCGTCCCCTGCACTGGCATCACCGGCACCTGCATCAGTTTGGAAGTATCCGTGAGTCACAACGACTCAGCAATCTCACACCTGCGAGATCAAGACTATTTAAGCTTATGGGTAGGAAAGGTAGTGAGATGGAGCTGCACCAAGCACTATCATATATGGTGGTTAACATACGCAAAAGAGAGCGAGAAGAGAAGCAACGCACGGTCGAGAAGCTATAAGTGATCAAGAAGTGATACTGAAGCTACTTACGTCCAAGCATAAGACAAGACCGTGGTCTCTCACGGACTCCGCTAAAAAGAGACCATCACGCCCACACACGCGACTAATTCATTTTAATTAAGATATGTGGCAAGTTCTCTACAACCGGATATTAACAAATTCCCATCTGCCACATAACCGCGGGCACGGATTTCGAATGTTCAAAACCCTGTAGGGGTGTCCCAACTTAGCCCATCACAAGCTCTCACGGTCAACGAGGGATATTCCTTCTCCCAGGAAGACCCGACCAGCCTCGGAATCCCGGTTACAAGACATTTCGACAATGGTAAAACAAGACTAGCAAAGCCACCCGATGTGCCGACAAATCCTGATAGCAGTCGCACGTATCTCATTCTCAGGGTAGAACAGATGGGCAAGACGTCGGGTTGGCATAAACCCTGGTTGCCCAAGGGGCGCCGGACATCGCCCAGTTTGGACCAACACTCAGAGGAGCACTGGCCCGAGGGATTAAAATAAAGATGACCCTTGAGTCCGTGGAACCCAAGGGAAAAAGGCTTAGGTAGTCAAATGTTAAAACCAAGGTTGGGCCTTGCTGGAGGAGTTTTATTCAAAGCAAACTGTCAAGGGGTTCCCATAATCACCCAGCCGCGTAAGGAACACAAAATCAAGGAACATAACACCGGTATGACGGAAACTAGGGCGGCAAGAGTGGAAAAAACACCAGGCATAAGGCCGAGCCTTCCACAATTTACCAAGTATATAGATGCATTAAAGTAAATAAGAGATAATAATGATATCCCAACAATATCCATGTTCCAACAAGGAACAAACTTCATCTTCACCTACAACTAGCAACGCTATAAGAGGGGTTGAGCAAAAGTGGTAACATAGCCAAACAACGGTTTGCTAGGAAAGGTGGGTTAGAGGCTTGACATGGCAATGTGGGAGGCATGATATAGCAAGTGGTAGGTAGCGCGACATAGCAATAGAGCGAGCAACTAGCAAGCAAAGATAGAAGTGATTTCGAGGGTATGGTCCTCTTGCTTGCCCGATTGGTTGAGGCGGCGGGGAAGCTGACGTGGTGGTCTCTGATTGGCTGGAGCGACGTGTCCAGCGGACACGTCCGGCGGCGCTATTTCGTCTGGCGGCGCGAGGGGATGAAAAATTAGGGTTTCATCTGAGATTTCCGGGAAGAGGGGTATATTTATAGGTAGAGGGAGTTTGGAGTGTCCAAATGAGGTGTAGTTTTTGCCCACACGATCGTGATCAAACGACGAAGGACATGGAAGTGGTTTGACCGCTGGAGCATCAGACGGACTCCAAATGGAACGAAATTTGACAGGCAGTCTACTAGTGGTGTACCAAGGCCACTTGGCAAATCTCAGTCCAGTCCGAGAATGTTTAACACCCGCTTACAAAAAGAGACAAGAGGGGTGCACCGGAGCATGTAGGAGTGTTGGATTGCGAAACGGACAACGGGGAAAATGCTCGGATGGATGAGACGAACACGTATGCAAATGCGATGCACATGATGACATGACATGAAATGCATGACATGAACAAAATGCAAAATGAAGACAAAAACCCAACCATGAAGGGAAATAACATAACTTAAAGCCAAAAAAGGCAAGAGTCGGAGTTACAAATATGGCAAGCTACATCCAGGGTGTTACAACACTCCACCACTACGAGAGGATCTCATCCCGAGATCTAGGACTGAAAGAACTTCGGATATTCGGAACGGAGGTTGTTGGGGATAGGACTACCAGGTATGACCCGCCTAGGAGGGCCAGGTCAACCACAACGGCAGGCTACGTGAATGAAGCCCGAAGAGTATACAAGGTGACAGTTGACAATAAGGCTTATAATAGGCCCAAGCCCATAGGTGTATTAAGGACCGTAAGTATAAACCGCCATGTATGAATAGACTTGTAATGCAAGGCATGTAAGAGATGTCACCGAGCTGGACACATTGTATGAGTCGGCCGGGACTCTGTAGGCCGCAGGGCATCAACCCATGTATATAAGGGGATGACCTGGCGGCGGCTTAGGGAAACAAACAATAGATCGAGAGCCAAGCTAGCGTATTCGCTCCTTGGTCATCGAAACCTAGCAATACCACATCAACTGGACTAGGATTTACCTTCACCGCAAGGTGCCGAACCAGTATAAAGCTCTCGTGTCCTTTGTCCCAATTAACCCCTTCAACTAGTTGCGATGGCTCCATGACTAAGTCCTTTCACTAGGACATCTTCCGTGCCAATTCCACGACAGTTGGCACCCACCGTGGGGCCAGCGCATGGTGGATTTGAGTTCTTGAAGGGCAGCTTCGAAGGGCTCAAAGGATACGTTGTGGGCCGGATGACCAAGAGTCGTCGCGGCAAGCTCTACATCGACGACGTAGGCTGGGGCCCCGACGCTGGCTCAATTGAGTACGGGTACCGGGTCCCCTTTGGCGGAATCCATGTCTTCATCGGCCGTATCAGTGAGCCGGGCCCTGAGCCGGACATCTGCACCGACCTCATCGAGACGGCTCAGCGTGCAAGACCCGCTCGGACTCATCCCACCATGAGGCGTGCCTTCGTGGGTTACATCCATGGAGGGGAACTTTCTGAAGGATCTATGGATGGTAGTGAGACAGCCATCTACTCTGACGGTGAGTCGTCCACAGGTGAGACAGATTCATTGTATCAACTACAAGATGGCGGACTTGGGGGTTGTTCCGACGGCAGCAGTATTCCGGACCCCTTTGAGCCGCCGAACAGAGTGGGGATCTTCATGACTGGCACACAGCCTGCTCAAAAATCTACAGCTGCGGCAGTGATAACCACTGGGTCAGCAGCGACCGGGGCAAGAGGCCCCGCGCACCCGCCGGCTCAGGTGCTGATGGATCTCATGGACATGATAACGATCCTGTTGACTGCCCTGGTTGATCCGGCAGATCAGGCTCAGCATGATGCGGAGGTGGCACGATTACGTGAGGAGGTAGCACAAGCTAAGGAAAACTTAGCGGCAGAGGACGTCAAGATGGCTGTGGAGCGAGCGGCTCTGGATGCTAGAGCTCAGCAGCTTCAATCAGAGGCTTTTTGGCTCACGATGGACCTGAACGCATTGAACGAGGTCATGAGGAGAAGGCACCAGAAGACTCAGTCACGTCTGCCTCTGACTTACAATCCTTGGAACCTCTTCCACACACCCAGGGAAGGTCCTAGTAACCCGCCAGAGGTGAACCGGATTGCAACACCCAGGGCTAGGGCGCCGTTTCATCCACGGACTATGGAACCCCCTCGTGTGAATACTGCTCCGCCTCAGTATACACTGACACCACCGGGTCATTTTTCTAACCCCTTCGAGAATCTGATCACTGCATCAGCGCATTTGGAAGCTCTCCCAATGGAGGACGACTCTTTGATGGCGATCGAAACATGGAGGGTCAGAGAACTTCTTCAGACGGCTCTGGCACAGTAGGAGGCATACTCTTATAGTTGAGACAGGATTCATTCAACCCCTCGCCCAAGCCGGATCTCGAGCTATAGCAGGCATATAGATTCAGCAGCCGTGTCAAGCAATGCCCAGCGCCGTAACCAGCCGCGCAGGCATGACCTGGTGCACGATGGAGCTCTTAACTTGGTTGACCAGGACAGGATCCGCCAAGAGGATGAGCGGGCGGTTCAGCAGGCAGCTGAGCAGGCGGCTCACCAAGCTTTTCTGGTTTATCCGACGACCAAGGACAGGAGGTGTCCCTTGCTTGGTGTCGGCTCTGCGTAATGAGCGTTTGCCAAAGGATTTCAAGGGGCCTCGGAAGGTGCCTAATTACACAGCCGACTTATAGCCCGGGGCATGGATTGAAACTTATGAGATGGCCATGGAATTGCTGGAGGTCAGTGACGCAGCAATGGATAAATACTTCACTATGATGCTGGACGGAATGGCCCGCACTTGGTTAAAGGGACTGCCCCCTAATTCCATTGTTTCCTGGGCCAAGTTAAAAGCCCGGTTTATTCAAAACTTCAAAGATACATGCAAGCAGCCCATGTCGATTGTGGACTTGACTAATTGCAAGCAAGAAGAAGGTGAGTCCACGATCCATTGGGTGTGCCAGGTGAAGGAAATAATACATTCGTATGATAAAATGGATGCCGGCTCTGCGGTCTTAATGTTGGAGAAAAATTGCCGTTTTAAACCTCTGAAACAGAAGCTAGGATGGCTCAAGCGCGATTGTAATGACATGGGCCAGCTGATGGCGGCTGTGGTCAAATATGCCGGTTCAGATAGTACCAAGGATCCTGCGTCTGGTGAAGAGAAGATAGGGAAGGGAAAGAAGAACAACAATGCTAAGGGTCTTCAACATAACCCGGCAAATCAAGGAGGTAATAATAAACATAAGGCTGACGACAGCTCAGAGTTTGTGGCGAATGCGCAAGGCAACAATCAATGACGTCAGGAGAGGCCACCTCCTCGGTCAGGCGGGTCAAGTCCCACCCTAGAGCAGTTGCTAAATGAACCTTGTCCAAGACACGGCACCCGGGAGAAGCCGGCCACCCATCTATGGAAAGACTGTACGATCATGAAGGCTTTCAAGAATTCTAACATGTTCTATTGTAATCATGGACCTGGCGGCGGCCCAGGCGATGGCGGTTTTCATGGCCCGGGCGGCAATTCAGGCGGTGGCAGTTTTCATGGCCAGGGCCCTCAAGGTAATCAAGGTGGTTATAATCAGCAATCTGGCCAAGGAGGTCAGCAGCAGCAGCAATCCGGGTTTCAGAGTAACCCAAAGCAGCTAAGTAGTGGCCAGTATCATGTGTTCACCACTAGTTTATGCAAAAGGGACCAGAAGCTTCATAAGAGAGCGGCCAACGCTGTTGAGCCAATGGTTCCTCGTTATTTAAGATGGTCTGAGTAGCCTATTCTATGGAGTAGGGAGGATCACCCTCCCCGGGTTGACAATCCGGGTCATCTGGCTTTGGTGGTGGTGCCTCAGGTTGGTGGATATAAATTCACTAAAGTACTCATGGACGGAGGCAGTAGCATCAACATCCTCTATTATGAGACGTTCCATCGCATGGGGTTGACTGACAAAAGTCTTAAGACGTCCAACACTGTTTTTCATGGAGTGGTGCCCGGTAAGTCGGCATACCCAGTGGGTAATATTGAGATGGAGGTAGCTTTTGGAGATGAACATGATTCCAGGGCTGAGAAATTAACCTTTGAGGTGGTAAAAATCAAGAGCCCATATCACGCCCTGTTTGGACGACCGGCTTCTGCAAAATTCATGGCACGACCGTGTTATGTGTATCTGCAGCTCAAGATGCCGGGTTATAAAGGTACTACCACAGTGCATGGAAGTTGGAAGATAACGTTAGAATGTGAAGAAGGTGATGCTGCTTACGCAGAATCTGTTTGCCTGACGGAGGAGTTAAAGTTCTACAAAGACAACGTTGACCCGGCAGACATGACATCTTTGAAGAAGCTAACTATTGGACATGAGCCGGCGCTGAAGTTTAAGTCAGCTGACGATACCAAGGTGATTGATTTTGTGCCTGGCGACTCATCCAAACAATTTATTATGAGTGCTAATTTGGATCCCAAATAGGAAGGCGCGCTCATCGAGTTCATCCATGAGAACTGGACATCTTTGCATGGAAGCCTTCTGACATGTGGGGTGTACTGAGAGAACTCGCTGAGCACACTCTCAATATTGATCCAAAGTTTAAGCCGGTCATGCAGTCTCTTCGGCGATTCAACGAGGAAAGGTGCAAGGCTATTGGAGAAGAGGTGGCCCGACTTTTGGCAGCCGGATTCATTATTGAAGTCTTTCATCCAGAGTGGTTGGCTAACCCGGTGCTCGTGCTTAAAAAGAAAGACACCTAGCGTATGTGTGTGGATTACACAGACTTAAATAAAGCCTATCCGGCTGATCCTTTTGCTCTCCCTCGTATTGATCAAATCATTTATGCTCCGGCACGTTGTGAGTGTTTGAGCTTTTTTGATGCTTATTCTGGTTACCATCAGATCAAGATGGTGGTTAAGGACCAGGAGAAGACAGCTTTCATTACTCCATTTGGAGCCTTTTGCTATGTGTCCATGCCTTTTGGGCTTAAGAGTGCCTAGGCGACTTATCAGCGGTGTGTGCAGAACTGTCTTCACAACCAGATTGGGCGTAATGTTCATGCTTATGTGGACGATATAGTGGTGAAATCCAGAGAGAAGGAAACCTTGGTAGATGATCCGAAGGAAACTTTTGATAACCTCCGGGTCTACAAGATGATGGTTAACCCGGCCAAGTGCATTTTTGGAGTGCCGGCGGGCAAGCTTTTGGGTTTTTTGGTGTCTAACAGAGGCATTGAGGCAAACCCGGAGAAAATCAAGGCGATTACGTCTTTGGCTAAGCCGGCGTGCATTAATGACATTCAGCGGCTGGCGGGTCGTGTTGCAGCTTTAAGCCGTTTCATAAGCCGGTTAGGTGAGAGGCTATGCCGTTATATCAAATGATGAGGAAGACGGATGATTTTGTCTGGAGTGATGCTGCTAACTCTGCCTTTGAAGATCTGAAAAGACAGCTCGCTAAGCCACCGGTTCTTGCTCCTCCCGTTGATAAGGAGCCACTGTTGTTATATGTGGCTACTAACACACGTGTTGTCAGTGTGGCCATTGTTGTAGAGCGCAAAGAGGCTACCAAGGAATATCCGGTTCAACAGCCAGTTTACTACGTCAGTGAGGTGCTCATTGAGTCCAAACTGAGATATCCACATTGGCAAAAACTTGTTTATGGGGTGTTCATGGCGAGCCGGAAGCTTAAGCATTACTTTCAGGGTCATCCTATCACTGTGGTTAGCTCTGCTCCTTTAGGAGATATTATTCAAAATAGGGATGCCACGGGACGAGTCGCCAAGTGGGCCATTAAACTTGGGTCTCATGGTTTAAAGTATGTGCCACGTACTTCCATCAAATCTCAAGCACTGGTGGATTTCATTAACGATTGGACAGAGTTGCAGATACCCGAAGAAAAGCTAGACAACACATATTGGACGATTCATTTTGATGGGTCCAGGCAATTGGAAGGCTCGGGGGCTGGAGTTTTTTTAACTTCCCCTCGAGGTGACAAATTTTGTTATGTGTTGCAGTTGATGTTTCCTTGTACTAACAACGAAGCTGAGTATGATGCCTTACTCCATGGTCTTCGAATGGCTAAAGAAATGAGTTTAAGCCGGGTAAGGTGCCTTGGCGATTCAGATTTGGTGGCTCAGCAAGTATCAGGCATGTGGGACTCCAAGGATGCTCTCATGGCGGCTTATCGCCGTGAGGTTGACGCTGTTGCTGGACACTTCAAGGGTTATCAAGTGGAGCACATTGACCGCAGAAAGTACGAAGCAGCTGATGCTTTAAGCCTGTTGGGATCTCAGCGTAAGCCGGTGCCGCCTAACACTTTTTTAGATGTTCTGCATAACCCTTCTTTCAAGTTGCCTACAGAGTAAGACTTGGTTGTTCCAGACCCGAAAGCACAATTGGTGGAGGCTCTTCATGTAATTCCAGATTGGACAGTGTCGTATTTTGCTTATATGACCCGGGGCGAGTTGCCGGAGGATGAGACCTTGGCTAGACAGATAACCCGACGGTCTAAGTCAATGACAATTTCCAATGGTGAGTTGTATCAGCGCAGTGTCACCGGAGCGTTTCAACGTTGTGTCTCTCCTGAAGAAGGTCAAGAAATTATTCGTGAGATCCATGAAGGAGATTGTGGCCATCATGCCGGTTCAAAGTCTCTTGTGGCCAAAGCTTTTCGTCTTGATTTTTACTGGCTAATGGCTCATGCCGATGTAGAGGATCTGGTCTGTAGGTGCGATGGGTGTCAAAAATTCGCACGACGGGCGCACGTTGAGGGAGTCCTGGATTAGGGGGTCCTCGGACAGCCGGACTATATACTTTGGCCGGACTATTGTACTATGAAGATACAAGATTGAAGACTTCGTCCCGTGTCTGGGTGGACTCTCCTTTGCGTGGAAGGAAAGCTTGGCAATTCACATATGTAGATCTCCTCCCTTGTAACCGACTTTGTGTAACCCTATGCCCCTCCGGTGTCTATATAAACCGGAGGGTTTAGTCCGTAGGACGACAACAATCATAATCATAGGCTAGCTTCTAGGGTTTAGCCTCTACGATCTCGTGGTAGATCAACTCTTGTAATACTCATATCATCAAGATCAATCAAGCAGGAAGTAGGGTATTACCTCCATCGAGAGGGTATTACCTCCATCAAGATCAATCAAGCAGGAAGTAGGGTATCAATCAAGACAAGTTATTTGGATGGTTAGGACTCCTCCCTAGCCGGTTCATCTTCCTCTACCATTTGGAAACTGGGCTTGGACCAATCAAAGCCACGAAGAGCAACAAACTCAGCTTCATCATCAATTAGACCAGACGGGTCAATTTCTAGGGCAAAGGTATGTTGGCGAACCGACGGGAGTAGATCTGTCACTTTATGCAAAGGAGTCGCCGTCTTTTTATTCTCAGCGTCAAAACCCGGATGATACTTATCAACATTGGTCTCGTTGCCAAGGATGGTAGCATGAGGACGAATTCCCTCCACGCAAGCAGCGAAATCTTCTTGATCAAACGGAGTTCCGTCTTCCTTAAAGCTGGGATACCCCTTGTCTACATCCGCCGGGTCTAGCTCTGGTACCCAGGCTTTGGAGCGGCTTAGAGCAGTTAGGGCTCCGACTCTTGCACATGACCGCTTGACTTCTTGGAATTTGGCGGGTAAGATAGATAACTTCTTCAAGACATCACTCAAGAGGTTTGGTCCTTGGTTGGCTGGGGAAATAATGGCAAGCTCCCCTTGAGCTCCAGTGTACAGTTGCTCCACCAGGGTGTAAACGGCCTTGAGTTTTATCAAGCTGTTTTGGCTCAGCTTGCTGCTCCGTGGACCTATGTGTGTTCTAAAAGGTTAAGCAGGCGGCTTATATTTATGGAAAAAATAGAGTTTAAGTAAATAATACAATGACTCACTAAAGATTGCAGAGACCATCTGAGACACACCATTCTTTAAACTGGTGAGTTCAGTGGTAACCTCCTTGAGAGCCGCCTCAGCTGTCTCAGCACGCTGTATCAACAATGTCATCCTCATGCTCTTCTGGAGCACTGATAAGCTTGGCCCACTCAACAACTGTGGACTGGTACCTTGTACCCTCAGTTATCCAAACAATCTTCCCATCTGGGTAAAAGTGAGCAGTAGAGTAAAACTGCATGATCAGCTCATCATTCCATTTGGTCAATTTCTAACCCACAATGGTGTCAACTCCATTGAGTCGGAAGCTCTCATGCACTCCAGGGAAATGATCTTCATTCTTGTCAATGTATTTCCAGTCCACCCATTTCATGTCACACACAATGGGTTTCTTATCCAAGAGGACTGTCTCATAGAAGTCTTGTTGTTCCTTAGTGTGAAATCTGTAATCCATAGCAGTCCTTCTTCTCACAGCGTAGGGGTCTGAATGTCTCCGCAATCTGAGACCTGTGTCCTTTCATTCCTTCATGTTCTTAGCAACTGGGGGATTGTCATCATGTTCAGGAATTTTTGGCTTCAATTTCCTAAGCACTTGGGCTTCTTCCTCTTCTTCCACTTCAGGCACTGGCCTTGTTCTTTTAAGCAGCTGGTATGTTTCTGGTGCTTCTCTTTGGTGCAGACGGGTTAGAAGCTTGAGCAGCAGCAACAACCTTGGGGGCAGTTTTGGGATTTGATGGAGCAGCCCCTGACTTGATGGAATCCGCCATCAGCTTCTATGTCTTGGGTGCTGGTGCAGCATCCTCTTCATCCTCTTCCTCGTCTGATTGGATCATCATTGATGGCTTTCCAATAACTCTAGCTATGGTCTTTTTGACCCTTTCTTTCATTTTCTTTCCCTCACCAGCAGCCTCTTCTTCAGTTGATTTGGAGTGTTCAAGATTTGAGGCTCTGCCCTTAGACATTTGCACTCTTTTGGTAGGAGCTTTCTTGTGCAATCCAGGCTTTGTTGAAGCTGAAGTGCCAAACTCTTTCTTGACAACCTTTTTCTTTGAGGTGACTTCCTCCTCAACAGCAACATAGTCTTCATCTTTAGAATCTGAGTTTTTCTTCTTCCTTGTCCTTGTTGCTGCTTTGGGCAAGTTGCTTGGGGTGCTTCTTCTACCCTCATCATAGCTGCCAGAGGGACTAGTTCCCTCACTCAAGTTAACCTATTCTTCAGATTTGTTCTGGCTATCACTCTGATCTAACCTGGCTGACATTCCAGACTGAAAGCTGACCATGTGAATAGATATAGTTGTGATAGAGTGGATGAGCATCACAAAGTGCAGAGATTTTGCAAAACAATTGAGTCAAAAACTTAGTTTTTGTTTTCTACATACATCATTTCAGAGCTACCGATTTGTTAAACTCGTTAACACCGAAGCAATATTAGAGTCTAAACTAGTGGAATTGGTCAGACCGAGAAACAGTTCGGTAACTCCGAGATTGCTAGGGTTTCACTAGGAATCGCACTCAGTCACACCGATTTGTAAGTTTCGGTCAGACCGAAATTCACAAGTGCAATGGCCTAGGCCAAATCAGTGAGACCGATTTCTACAATTCGGTCGGTCCAAGATGAGTTCGGCGAAAACCTAACCCTAAATTTTCGAATCAAAACTAATCTAGAGGAAGTTTTAGATGGATAGAACAATCTCATACGTGGTAAGAATCATGGCATTGACCTAAGTGCAGGAATCAGAGGTTAAGATTGCACGCAGGGGTTGAGTTCATACCCTAACACAATGGTGAACTCGCTACGGCCACAACGACGGCGAAGATTCCTGTCGACGGTGGCGGAGACCAGTGGCGGGGGGTCGCTGGCAATGAGGAGACGATTCGGAGACCGAGTCAGCAGAGCTGGATACGCGCGGGCGAAAGGTTTCAGAGGAATTTCCCAAATTTGACCCATGGGTATTTATATCCAGACCCTGTCGGTGTGACCGAGTGGAACGACTCGGTGGCACCAAGATGCAGAATCGCAAGCGGTTACTGCAACTTGGTGTGACAGAATTTTTCAGATAGGTTGCACTGAGGTTGTAACTTAGATCAACTCAATGAACCCTCCATCAAGATCAATCAAGCAGGAAGTAGGGTATCAATCAAGCCAGGTTATTTGGATGGTGACGACTCCTCCCTCACCAGTTCATCTTCCTCCGCCGTTTGGAAACTGGGCTTGGACCAATCAAAGCCATGATGAACAACGAACTTAGCTTCACCATCAATTAGACTAGTCGGGTTAATTTCTGGGGCAAAGGTATGCTGGCGAACCGGCGGGAGTAGATCTATCACTTTATACGAAGGAGTCGCCTTCTTTTTATTCTCAGTGTCAAAACCCGGCTGATACTTATCAACATTGGTCTCGTCGCCAAGGATGGTAGCATGAGGACGAATTCCCACCACGCAAGCAGCGAAATCTTCTTGATCAAACGGAGTTCTGTCTTCCTTAAAGCTATATCTCCCACGTGTCGGGGCATGACTTAGAGGCTGAGCCGCATGGTAGGCTTGTCGCAAGAGGGGTAATCTTTACACATCCCATGTACTGAATAAGAAAGGGATAAAGAGTTGGCTTACAATTGCCACTTCACACAATACATAAAAAATCCATACATCATCCAAGGCACAATCAAAGGTCCGACTACGGAACCAAAATAAAGAAAGACAACCCCAAATGCTAGATCCCCGATCGTCCCAACCAGGCTCCACTACTGATCATCAGGAAAGGAAACATAATAGCGACCCAAGTCTTCGTTGAACTCCCACTTGAGTTCGGTAGCATCCCCTGCATTGGCATCATTAGCACCTGCATCTATTTGGAAGTATCCGTGAGTCACAAGGACTCAGCAATCACTAGCATATATGGTGGTTAACATATGCAAAAGAGAGCAAGAAGAGAAGAAACACACGGTCGAGAAGCTATAAGTGATCAAGAAGTGATCCTGAAGCTACTTACATCCAAGCATAACACAAGACCGTGTTCTCTTCCCGGACACCACCGAAAAGAGACCATCACGGCTACACACACGGTCGATTCATTTTAATTAAGTTAAGTGTCAAGTTCTCTACAACCGGATATTAACAAATTCCCATCTGCCACATAACCGCGGGCATGGCTTTCAAAAGTTCAAAACCCTGAAGGGGCGTCCCAACTTAGCCAATCACAAGCTCTCACGGTCAACAAAGGATATTCCTTATCCCAGGAAGACCTGATCAGCCTCGGAATCCCGGTTACAAGACATTTCGACAATGGTAAAACAAGACCAGCAAAGCCACCCGATGTGCCGACAAATTCCGATAGGAGTCGCACGTATCTCGTTCTCAGGGCACAACGGATGGTCAAGACATCGGGTTGGCATAAACCTTGGTTGCCCAGGGGGCGCCGGACATCGCCCAGTTTGGACCAACACTCAGAGGAGCACTGGCCCGGGGGTTTAAAATAAAGATGACTTATGAGTCCGTGGAACCCAAGGGAAAAAGGCTTAGGTAGTCAAATGGTAAAACCGATGTTGGGCCTTGTTGGAGGAGTTTTATTCAAAGAGAACTATCAAGGGGTTCCCATAATCACCCAACCTCGTAAGGAACGCAAAATCAAGGAACATAACACCGGTATGAAGGAAACTAGGGCGCCAAGAGTGGAACAAAACACCAGGAATAAGGCCGAGCCTTCCACCCTTTACCAAGTATATAGATGCATTAAAGTAAATAAGAGATAATAATGATATCCCAACTATATCCATGTTCCAACATGGAAGAAACTTCATCTTCACCTACAACTAGCAACGCTATAAGAGGGGCTGAGCAAAAGCGGTAACATAGCCAAACAACAGTTTGCTAGGAAAGGTGGGTTAGAGGCTTGACATGGCAATGTGGGAGGCATGATATAGCAAGTGGTAGCTAGCATGACATAGCAATAGAGCGAGCAACTAGCAAGCAAAGATAGAAGTGATTTCGAGGGTATGGTCATCCTGCTTGCAAAGTTCTCAGAGTTGTCGAAAGTTTGATCCTCGTTAGCATACTCAACAGGTTCCTCGGTCGCGTACTCGTCTCCCAGCTCTACCCAAAGCAAGAACACAAGCAAAGGACCAACAATCAATCACGTGGCAATGCACAAGCAACATCATGCAATACATGGCATGATATGCAAGACATGATATGCAATGCATATGTGTGCTCCGGATGAGAAAGAATGATCAAGGAATCAACATGGCAAACCAAGTATGCCGCTGGAAAGATGAGATGATTTCGGTTGAAATCGATATAAAGATCACCTAAAACGGATGCACGACTTGCAAATGGCAAGCAAAAAAAGGATGGTGCAAAACTATAATTAACAGCACAATGCTACTTAGAATGCAACAAGAAACTAAGCTACTTCATTCCAACATAACAACAAAGCATATGGCCAAGATGTACACAAGATTCTTGACAAAAGATGAACACTGAGCTACGGCTAAATCACAAAATAGCAGGTTCAAACAAGCATGGCAAAAGTGCAAAAGATATTAGCATCACAGACTTAGTGAAAATACTAACATGTCAAAAACAACATCAGGAATCACTATTTAGAGCAAGAAAACAGCATGCTCTAGGAACATATCATAGCAAACAATGGCATGGCATGTGTCGGGGTGAACTGATCCACGAACACCTATGGGGCCGGCGGATCGGGCCCCTTTCGGTTCGGCGGGGGGCGGAGGTCGCACGAAGAGCAGATCGAGGCGAGGCACACGAGCAGTTTACCCAGCTTCGGAGCTCTCCGGAGAGATAACACTCCTACTGCTGCTTGTCTGGTTGTATTATCTGGTGTTCTTGCTCTTGAGCGAGAGAGTGTGATGTCTTCTGGGCTACGAATGAATCGAAGCAAACTGTCCGATCCTACGAGCCGAACCCCCTCTATGTTGCGCATGGGCCTCCTTTTATACGCTAAAGGGGTCACCGACAGGTGGCAACGCAGAGGAGGGTAAAAACGTAAAAAGCGAGGTAGTTGATACAGTTGCTTGTACAGTGTACCCTACCTAACCCTGACGGCAGGGGACAAGGGCATTAAATGCCCGTCTGAGTCGCCTGAACAATGCAGAAAAGGACCGTTAGGGGCGCCACTGTTCGCCACGATGGCGATCTTGTCAGCTTCGCATGCCACTGCACACCGCTGGCTGCACAGCCTCCCGCCACGCGCGCCCGGAGAGGCCCCCAGAGCGACACGTTGGTGGATGCGCTGGAGCGTGGACACAGAGTGGACGCCTGCCGCGGCAAGCGCCTTGCCGCTGTCGTTATCTTCGCCGGGCCCAGAAGCTCGTAGCTCACCGGGCCTCGGTGTACCTTGTTTAGTCTTCCCGGCAAGCTCCTCTTGCCGGGGCCTTGCTTCCTTGCCGGAGCGCGCGGCGCGTCGCGGCAAGTTCCTTGGGGCGCCTTGGTTGGCCTTCCCGGCAAGCTCCTCTTGCCGGGGTCTTGTCTCCTTAGCTTAAATACTTTGTTCTTGGATGGCTCCAAGGGAACCTTGGGGGATCTTGGCGTTCGCCCGGCAAGCCTTTGCCGCGGGCTGCTGCAACTGCCCGTGCACAAGTTCGGGGTACTAGGGTACCCCTATTCTAGTGCACCGACAGGAGCCCCCGGGCCTGGGCCAGACACGGTGCCGAGCGCTGTTGGGCCAGGCCCAAGACAGGGCACGGGCACACGCGGGCTGGGCCATGCCAAATCTTGTTCCGTATCCACCGCACTCTCCCATAACGGCACGCGTTGAATGCGGCATCGTGGGAGAGATCGTGGGTGGTTGTTTATTTGGAAGGCCAGAACGTCCGCCACGTCCCTCTTTATAAGCAGAGGAAACAGGGGTAGTTCGTTCCCCCTCGCTGGTTGCTGCTACTCCTTCTTCACAAACTCCGCTGCTCCCCCCTTCTTCTCGAAGCCGAGAGAGCAGCGTTCCCCCCCCCCCATTGCCACCAGCATCACCACGCCGTCGACCTTCCCCACCACCTCCGCCATGGCCCCGAAAGCCGACAAGGGAAAGGGCGTGAAGTCGGCCGAGGCGCAGCGGCTCGCGGCGCTGCGGAAGGAGCGGGCGATCTTCACCCCCCAGCTCGGCATGCAGGAGCTGAGGGAGTACTTCTACCTCTTTTGGGCGATGGAGACGCGTGCGCATCCGCGCACGAGGGTACTCCCGGCCGCTGCCTCGGAGTCGGCTCCAAATGGGTACCCGTTCTTCCCGCTATTCTTCTATTGCGGGCTCTGCCCGCCCTTCTCGGAGTTCTTTTGTGACATTATGAACACATATGGCTTCCGCCTCCTTGACTTCACCCCCAATGTTGTCCTAACCATGGTAGTTTTCGCACACTTGTGCGAAAACTTTGTCGGAGTCCACCCTAGTGTAGCCCTTTTCCGCCATTACTGCATGCCTCGGGTAGAGAGAGGAGAGCCGCTTGCCGGAGGGATTGCTTGGATCTCGAGAGTCGGCAAGAAGGATGCGTACTTGGAGGGTGAGCTCCGCAGCAAGTGGGAGGAGTGGAGAGCGGAGTGGTGTTGGATCGTCGAGGAGGATCCGCAGCCCTTCACCGCCATGCGCCAAACTCCAATAGTGCGCGGCAATGACTGGAGCAACGTGGCCCCGGAAGACGAGAGGCTGAAGATCATCATCACTAGGATTCTTCGCCTCAGGCTTGCCGGGCGCATCGTAGGTGCTGTCGGGGCAGATTTCCTCCGCCGCCGCATTGCCCCCCTGCAAGAGAGGGGGAGGCCCGCCTGGGAATTCAAGAATTCGGCGGACATCATGAGGCTGCGGCCGGGCCTCAACTACAACTTCACCGTCTTGGAGTTGGATGCAATGCTCTTGGAATTATTCAAACGCGACCCCCAGCACCCATTCACACTGCCGAGGGGCGTAGTTCCTTTGTGCAATAACTCTTCGCTTGACCGGATCCGCGCCATGATGCCGTTGTGCGATTCACACGGCATCGTCCCAACTTGGCAAGAGCCTGCGGATGACGTTGTGCGAGCGTTCTTCGACACCTTGGAGGAAGTGCCGGTCCGCACCGACGAGCAGAAGAGCCTCACCCGTGACACCACCGACGAGGAGCTGCAGCTCATCACTACTAGGGCGGAAGAGGCTACGGCCGCAGCTGCTGCGGGTGTGTTTGGGTTTACTGTGGAGGAGGCGGAGGCTGCAGAGGCGGCAAACCTTGCCGAACGCGCGGAGTTCGTGGGAGAGGAGGAGCCTGCTGGTTCCGAAGCCGAGTCGAGCGAGGCCGGCGAGGAGGAGGCTGAGCCTTCAGAGAGCTTGCCGCAGGCAGAGCCCCCGGCCCCGCCAAGGAGGCGCCTTCGCAGGGCCAGGGACGCAGCGGGGCGGCAGCCGGCTCCACAGCCACCGAGCCGCACGACGCGCTCTACCGCGGCAAGCAATGTTGCCGCGGGAGCGCCTCACGCAACAGCGGAAACTGGAGCGGGATCTTCGCGGGCCACCGCCACTGCCCCCGCCAAGCGGGCAAGGGATCCTACTCCTCTACCTCGCCGCACCGGAGGAGGGCCGGACTTCGATCTTTCCGCGCTCAGCTCCGACGAGGAGGAAGAAGAGTGAGTTTCTTTGGTGCTCTTATAATCCTTCAATATTGTTGTTTTATATCTTGTATCTGACTTGCTCCAATCTGGACTCCTTTCTTTTCAGAACACTGGCCCAGAGAGCGGCGAAGAGGGCCAAGGCCGCGGTGATCGTCATCGAGGATGACCCCATCATGTCGGCAGGAGGTGGGCCCGAGACCACCTTGACAGACCCGGCAATCACCCCTCGGAGCAGCCCCCAGCGCAGCCCCCAGCATAAGTTCATAGTTTAGCCTTCTGTTGCCGGGCGCGCTTGAGTGCTTTTTCCTTTGTTGATATCTTGCTTCTTGACTTGTGCAGGAGCAGAGCAGCCTCACCAGGAGCGCCCGGAGGCTGGTCCCTAAGTGCCACCTGCTTCGACTGCAGCGCCAAGGGAGGATTCCCCGGCAAGGGAGCGCTCTCCGGCAAGGGGGGACTCTCCGGCAAGGGACAGCACTGCTGATCCTGCGGCGACCGAGGCCGCAACTAAAGATCTTGGCGCAGGTAATCCACTTGCCCAGAAACTTTCCCTTGGGTTCTGCTTCTTCCGTTTTTCCCTTCTTGGATTTTTGATTGATTTTCCTCCCTTCTTCGTTCTTTAGACCCATCTTAGGCTGAGCCAATGGAGACAGAGGGCGCCGGCGAGGAAGGTGCCGGTGTTGATGTGACCGCCGGCGAGGAGGCCGCTGGGGCTGCTGCTGCGGAAGCCGGCGAGGGGTCGGGCGATCGCACTGACGACCCTGAGGCCGCAGGAGCGCCGGGCGCTGCGCCGACCGCCAAACCCTCTACCGCTTCTGCGGAGCCGGGCTCCGAGGAGCCCCAGCCCGGCGCCTACTTGCATGCCGGTGACAATATCTTCATCAAGCTGCCCTGGGCGTCGAGCTCCAGGGCGCCGGTCGAGGGGGAGACTTTTGACGGGGAGGTGCTCGCCTCTGCTGGACTGTCATTGGTCGACGCGCACGGCAGCAGCACCGGCGAGCCTGAGGAGGAGCAGCTGCTGCGGAAGCTGCTGTCACTCTACCGCACCCGGCAAGCCAAGCTGGCTTCCCGGGAAGCGCTTGTCGCGAAGGCGGGAGTTGACATGGAAAAGCGCGCGGAGGAGCTCCGGGGCCAAAATCAAGAAGCTCTCCGGTCCCTGGCGCAGGAGCGGGAGCGAGTCAACGAGGAGCACACGGCCTTTCTTCTTGAGAAGGCCGAGGCTGAGGAGGAACAAAGGCTTGCTGCCGAGAAGCAGTCCGCGCGGGAAGGTGAACTAGTGCAGCGGAAGGCCAACCTCGACAGCTACGAGGAAGAGCTCGCCGAGCGTGAGCGAGCACTTGGCGGGGCGCTCAAGGAGGCAAAGGATGCCGCGGCAATTGCAGAGGCCGCCAATAAAGAGCTAGAGGAGAAGGTGGCGCGGCTGGAGGCCGATATTGGGAAGAGCGGCGAGGAGCTTGCCGCGCTCAAGCGTGAGCGCGAGAAGGATGCTGCCGCCCACGGTGAGCTGCAAGGCCTTCTCGCTGAGAGGGGCAAGGAGCTCAGCGCCGTCAAGGATTCCAAAGCAGACCTAGAGCTGAAGTTGGCCACGCCGACGCAGACGCTGGAGGCCGCCAAGGAGCGGGAGAAGACCTTGTCGCAGAAGGTCATGGCCGACGCGGCGCTGCTGGAGAGCATTGCAGTTACCCAGAACTCGTTCAGAGACACTGTGGAGCACTGGACCGAGGGTCTGGTGAACATTGCCGCGGTCATCAACGAGGAGCTGGCGCAGCTGGGGATGGAGGACTTTGGGTATCCTTCCGACGAGAGCCTTCAACCCAGCGCCAAGCTCAGCCTATTCTTCAAGGGCGTGGCGACGACACTCCAGCGGCTCCGGGAGAGGATCCCGAAGCAGCTGGCCGACGAGTCGCGCAAAATCTGCGCCGGGGTTCTCCAGAAGATGCTGATGAAGGTAGCCTTCCGCAATCCAGGCCTCAGCTTCACCAACGTCCTCAGGTCCTTGCCGCCTGACGCCAATCTGGATGCACTCAAGGCCCTTGTCGCACCCATTGTGGACAAGGTGAGCGAGATCAAGAGAGTCGAGGGCGGACGCGTAGATTAGGCCGCCCATTTCTTCTTTTCCCTTGTCGCTACTAGTCATGTTATGAGAACAGTCTGTTAGAGCTGCGACAAGTTATCTTTGTAATATAACTTTATTTCTGTTATCAATTGCAATGTTATTTCCTCTACTAGATTCCTTCCTTTGTATGTTTTCACCCTACGATTCTAGGGAACTTGTCGGTACAGGCGCCCGAGCCGCGAGCGCTGAGTGCGGAACTTCAGCAGCCTGCTGGCAGCGCTGCTTCCGACAAGAAACCTTGTCGCGACTAGATGCAGCATGCTTAAGCTGTTGAGCGGACTCAAAACAAAGTAACGGTGCAACTAGCCACGACTTGGTTCCTCCGCGCACAGGTTTTCCATACAAAGCAGGGTCGTTCGAGGAAGATAACTCAAAAATTTAAAAAAAAGTGATTGCTCAAACTTTGGCAACTTAGCTTTTCTGTCAATGCTTCCCGGTAAGGCAAGTCTTTGTTTGAACGATGCCTGGCCCATACCACA
>NC_041386.1:207410317-207465764 GCF_002162155.2 Triticum dicoccoides | reverse complement strand
TAAAAAGAAAAAGAAAGAAGAGAAAATAATAATATGGAGCTCTTCGGCTCGTTACTGCTTACAGGATGTAAGTGCTGCACAAAGTGTCAGATAATCGCATGCAAGAAAGGAACTAACGCATGAAATGGACAAGCTGTGCGGAGCACATGGGGTTTTACTTATGCACGGGATCTGCGCCCGGCTTTGTACAAAGGATTACATGCAACAGCGGCAAGACTTGTACAAAAGGTGGTTGCCGGAACGGGTTCCGGCAACCGCGCCTTATGGGAAAAACTTACGAAGATGTTCTATGCTCCAGGAGTTGCTCACCGGAACGCCATCTTCGGTCTCAAGGCGGACAGCGCCAGGCCTTGTGACTCGTCTAACCCGATAAGGGCCTTCCCACTTCGGCGTCAACTTGTTGGAATTCTTGGCGGACTGAACGCGCCGAAGAACAAGGTCGCCTTCCTCGAAGCTTCTGGCTTTAACTTTGTGGCTATGATAGCGGCGCAAAGCTTGCTGGTATCGAGCAGCTCGTACAGCAGCCTGAAGACGATCTTCCTCAAGGAGCAGCGCGTCGTCTTGCCATAGCTGTTCTTGCTCAAGCTCATCATAAGCGAGCACTCGAGGTGATCCGTATACGAGTTCCGTGGGGAGAACTACCTCTGCTCCATAGACTAGAGCGAAAGGTGTCTGGCCAGTGGCTCGATTTGGCGTCGTTCTGATCGACCAAAGAACCACCGGCAGCTCCTCGATCCAGTTCCTTCCGCACCTGTGCAGCCTATCGAAAGTTCTGGTCTTGAGTCCGCGCAGCACTTCAGCATTTGCCCTCTCTGCTTGACCGTTGCTTCTCGGATGAGCAACAGAAGCGAAGCATACCTTGGCGCCAAGGTCTTGGACGTACTGCATGAAGGTGAGGCTCGTGAATTGCGTGCCGTTGTCGGTGATGATCCTGTTAGGGATCCCGAAACGGCAAACAATCGACCTGAAGAACTTGACTACTGACTGTGCTGTCACCTTCCTCACTGGCTGCACTTCCGGCCACTTTGTGAACTTGTCGATCGCGACGTACAAGTACTCAAAGCCCCCGACAGCTCGGGGGAAAGGGCCGAGGATATCGAGCCCCCAGACCGAAAATGGCCAGGATAAAGGGATTGTCTGGAGAGCTTGAGCTGGCTGGTGTATCTGTTTGGAGTGGAACTGGCACGCTTCACACTTGGTTACTTGTGCAGTTGCATCCTGGAGGACTGTCGGCCAAAAGAAACCTTGCCGGAAAGCTTTGCCGGCAAGTGCTCTTGCGCCAATGTGGTGGCCACATACACCTCCATGTATCTCCGCCAACAGCTTTTGCCCATCTTCCCGGCAAATACACTTCAATTTCACACCGTTGAGTCTTCTTCTGTACAGTATGCTATCGACAAACTGGTACATACTTGACTGTCGGGCTACTCTTTCCACTTCTTCTTGTTCTTCGGGAAGTTCTCCTGTCCGAAGGAAGTGGACAATCTACTGTGCCCATGCTGGAGCTTGTGGCTCGACAACAAGGACTAAAGGCGCATCTGCTGCTGCGGGAACATCCGCTTCCACGGCAAGGGCTTGCGGCCCTGCCGGAGCTTGATGTTCCCCGGCAAGCTTGCCCGAGCAAAACTTGTCGGGAGCGTCTGCTTCAACGGAACAAACCATAAGGCTTGCCGGCGCAGACTGCCCCTCAGCATCCTTGGTGTTGATATTGGGGACTTTCTTGGCGGCGGCTTCGGGGAGCTCTGCCGGAAAGTAGTCACCAGAAACCAACTTCCTCTTCTTGCTTTGTCCAGTTGATGGTGTTACGGATGGTTGAGTCAACTTAAGCACAAAGATCCCTGGTTCCACAGGTAACTTTAGTGCGGCGCACTTTGACAGACCCTCAGCAATATCATTCTGAGCTCTTGGGATATGTTCCATTTGTAGGCCGTCAAAGTGCTCTTCTAGCTTCCTCACTTCATCGACATACACTTCCATCAACGGACTCTGGTAGTTCTTGTTCACTTGTCGGACGACAAGCTGTGAGTCACCCCTGACAATGAGCTTCTTAATCCCAAGGTCTGCTGCGATTCTGAGACCGGCAAGTAATCCTTCATACTCTGCAGTATTGTTGGTTGCTTGCTCTTTGGGAAAGTGCATCTGGACTACGTACTTGATGTGCTCTCTGATGGGTGCGACAAGCAGCATGCCTGCACCGGCGCCTTGTAGCGAGAAGGCACCATCAAAGTACATCAGCCATTCTTTGCTTGCCTCTTTTACGGGGATGCTCGTTTCTGGAATTTCTTCATTTGGGGTTGGCGTCCACTCTGCTATGAACTCTGCCAATGCTCTGCTTTGGATAGTTGAAGTGCTCTCAAACTTGAGGCCAAAGCTTGACAGTTCCAGCACCCACTCGACAATCCTACCAGTTGCTTCTGGATTTTGCAGTATCCTCTTCAGCGGAAAGCGAGTGACGACTGTGATCTCATGTGCTTGGAAGTAATGGCGCAGCTTTCTCGAGGCCATGAGGAGGCCGAAAAGCAACTTCTGCACACAAGAGTACCTTGATCTAGCCCCCTGCAGAAGAGAACTGACAAAGTAAACTGGGTGCTGCACCATTCTCCTTGGCATCTTATCATGTTCCTGCGCAAACCCATGTTTGTCGGGACCAGAGCTTGTCGACGAAGCCCCCTGCTTGTCGCTGGATGGATCTGCCGTGGTTGCTGGCTCATCATCCGCCTCCCTCTCCTCCACTAACGCAGCACTAACCACTTGATTGGTTGCTGCTATATACAGTAGCAACTTCTCTTGCGCCTTAGGTGCGACAAGCGTTGGAGTGGAGGACAGGTATATCTTCAAGTCCTGCAGCGCAGCCTCCGCTTCCGGAGTCCATTTCATTGGACCTGCCTTTTTCAAAATTTTGAAAAATGGCAGGGCGCGCTCAGCAGATCTAGAGATAAACCTGCTGAGAGCAGCCACGCAACCGGCAAGCCTTCGTACATCCTTGACACGCTTTGGTGCATCGATCTGCTCAATGGCTTTGATCTTGTCGGGATTGGCTTCAATTCCCCGCTGAGACACGAAGAACCCGAGAAGCTTGCCGGAAGGGACTCCAAACACGCACTTCTCGGGGTTAAGCTAGAGGTTGATTTTGCGCAGGTTTGCAAATGTTTCGTCTAAATCTTGAATCAGGGTCGCCTTGTTCTTGCTCTTGACCACTATGTCATCCATGTAAGCTTCCACATTTCTGTGTATTTGTGGCTCAAAAGCATGGTGGACTACCCTTGCGAATGTTGAACCAGCATTCTTCAAACCGAAAGGCATCCGTACGAAGCAGTACGTGCCACACGGGGTGATAAATGCGGTTTTCTCTTCATCTTCTTATGCCATGAAGATCTGATGGTATCCTGAGTATGCATCAAGAAATGAAAGCAAATCACATCCGGCTGTGGAGTCAACAATCTGGTCAATACGCGGCAAGGGAAATGGGTCTTTGGGACAAGCTTTATTAACATCAGTGAAGTCAATACAAAGTCTCCATTTCCCGTTAGCCTTGCGCACAACAACAGGATTGGCCAACCACGTGGGATGGAGTACTCCTCTGACAAGGCCTGCTGCTTCCTACTTCTTGATTTCTTCTGTGATGAATTCTTGGCGCTCTACTGCCTGCTTCCTGACTCTCTGCTTGACGGGCCGCGCATGAGGACAGACAGCAAGGTGGTGCTCAATTACTTTCCTGGGAACACCGGGGATATCAGACGGTTGCCACGCAAACACGTCGACATTCGCCCGCAGGAAAGCAACGAGCGCGCTTTCCTATTTGGGGTCAAGAGTGGCGCTGATGGTGAAGGTACCACCAGTGCCATCCTCCTTGGCGGACACCTTCTTGGTCTCAGGTGGAGCTGCCATTGCTTTCTTACACTTGCCGGTGGAGCTCGATGGTGCGTCCTCGACGGTAGCGCAGCACTCCGAAGAGGTGCGCTTGCCGGAGTAGGCATCAGAGCTCTTGCCGGACTTGGTCTTCTTCTTCCCCCCGGGAGCTTCAGCGGCAAGTGTCTTCTGTTCTGCTGCAGTTGCTGCTTCCCGGTAGATCTTGTCGGCACAAATAAGAGCATCCTTCTTGTCGCCAGGGACAGAGATGACACTTATTGGCCCTGGCATTTTCAGTACGTTGTACACATAGTGAGAGGCTGCCATGAACTTGGCGAGTGCCGGACGGCCAAGGATTCCATTGTAAGGTAATGGAAAGTCGGCACGTCAAACGTGACCCTCTCAGTCCTGAAGTTCAGCTCACTGCCAAATGTTACCGGCAACGTGATCTTTCCCTTTGGCTTGCTCCTTCCCGGGTTGATTCCTTGAAATGTGCCGGTCTCTTCGAGCTCGTTGTCAGGGATCTGGAGTTTCTGGAGCACCGCGGAGGAGATCAGATTCAAGCCGGCCCCGCCGTCAACTAGCATCTTAGTGACCTTGAGGTTGCGGATTGTTGGTGAAACCAACATCGGTAAGCACCCGACCGCAGTTATGCGATCCGGGTGGTCCTCAATATCAAAGATGATAGGCGTGCCGAACCATTTCAGAGGCTTGCGTGACTCGACGGGTGGTTTTGCTGCATTAACTTCCCGCACCCACTGCTTGAGCTGGCGGTGCGAGGCATGCAGAGAAGCACCACCGTCAACGCATAGGACCTCTGTGGCTTTCTGGAACTCCTGCTCATCAGTCTCCTCATCATCCATATCTTCATCGTCGCCGTCATCTTCATCCTTGTCGCGGCCGCGAGGAGGTCTGTCTCCTTGCCGCTGCTTGGCCTCGCCGCGGCGTCCTCCTCGGCCGGGACATTTCTTGCCGGATCCACCGGCTCCTTCCTGGGCCTTCTCTTTGTCGCGCCGCTCGTATTCAGCTTTCTATTGCTCAACAAGCTGCTCGACTCTCTTACAGTTCTGAAGATCATGGCCCTTGGTGCGGTGAATCTTGCAATACTGCTTGTTGGTGCCGTCCTGCTTGTCGGCGACCGCCACCTCCGCGGCAACCTCCTTGCCGGAGTCACTAGTTTTGGCTTCCTTGGCGCCGCCACCGTTGCCGAACTGCTCAACAACTAGCACTTCTTTGCCTTTCCTCCTTCTGTTGTTCCGCCGCCGGTTTTTCCTTGTCGGGGCAGCATCTTCGCTGTCAGATCCTCCCGCTCCTATATTTTCTCCGGGGAGTCTCCTCCCTTCCTCAGCACGCGCACACTTGTCGGCCAGTGCATAGAACTCACTGACGTCCCTGATCTTGCACATCGCCATTTCCTCCTGCATCCTGCGGTTCCGCATGTTCTGATGGAACGCGCTGATCACCGCGGCAGGGTGGACGTCTGGGATGTTATGCTGCACGCTACTGAATCTCCGAATGTACTTGCGCAGGGGATCTCCTTCCTTCTGGGCGAGCAGATGAAGATCACTCTCCTGGCCATGAGGCTTGTGTCCGCCGGTAAAGGCGCCGACAAACTGATGGCACAGATCAGCCCAAGAGGATATGGAGTTGTCCGGCAAGTGCATGAGCCAGGATCTGACGTTGGGCTTGAGCACTAGCGGGAAGTAGTTGGCAAGGATCTTGTCATCTCGTCCCCCGGCAGTTTGTACTGCAATGGTGTAGATGCTGAGGAACTCTGACGGATGCGTCTTGCCGTCGTACTTCTCCGGTACGTCTGGCTTGAAGTTCTTTGTACTGGACCACTGGACTTGCCGCAGCTCACGAGTGAACGCAAGACAACCTACCGCGTACGGCAAATCGCCTGGTTCCCCTGGCGCATGCATGTCAACAGAGGGCCCAGCGCGCTTGTCGGATTGACGTCGCGCTTCTCTTCGGCGCTCGATGCGGGTTCGAGCGTCTTCTTGTTGTCGATCATGAAGAACTTGGCGCTGATCGCGACGAGCTCATGGATCCGACGATGCAGTGGAGTCGCTGTCGAGGTGGATCCAGCGAGTCGGCGATCTTGGCCTCCCGTTTCGTCGCCACCGGCTCGCGTCCGGCGGTCCTGCCGCGGCGGCGACGCGCTCGGCCGCCGTGGAGTGTCACCGTTGGCGTAGCCGATGAGACTCTGAACGGTGGCTCTCCATTCGTCGATCTTGTCTGACGTCGGAGGGTAATCTAGGAGAAGTTGAGCTCGCGCCAAAGCTTCTGCTGGAGTGGTGGGTGGCAGTGGCGGACGGCGCGATGAACGGGACGTGCTCGAACTTCTAACTATGTTAGAAGGAGCAGTATCCCGTCCAGGCGACCGTGCCCCGCTTGTGTCAGCACGCTGGCGTGCATGCTGATCTTGAGCGCCCCGAGATCCACCAGCTTGGTCTTGGGCTATCATGCGTATGGCACTGCTAGTGCCATGACGCTGTTGATCTTGCGCCTCCTGAGAGTGGCGTGGAACATGTACAGTTGCCGAGGTTTGTGCAGCCTTGTTCTTGGACCTGGCGGCATCATGAGCTTCCTCGTCGACGTCCTTTCTTCTGCCGGCGTCCATCCCACCACTCGTTTGCTCCAACGGTGGCGGAAGTGACGTGGATGGAGCGGCTGCCGCCGAAGTCTTCTTCTTCGGTGGCATGTTGATGAAGGGAATAAAGATCTAGCTCGTGTGAACGCCGGATCTGGTTCACACAATCTCGACACGCCCCTACCTGGCGCGCCAAAGATGTCGGGGAAACTGATCCTCGAACACCTATGGGGCCGGCGGACCGGGCCCCTTTCGGTTCGGCGGGGGGCGGAGGTCGCACGAAGAGCAGATCGAGGCGAGGCACACGAGCAGTTTACCCAGCTTCGGAGCTCTCCGGAGAGATAACACTCCTACTGCTACTTGTCTGGTTGTATTATCTGGTGTTCTTGCTCTCGAGCGAGAGAGTGTGATGTCTTCTGGGCTACGAATGAATCGAAGCAAACTGTCCGATCCTACGAGCCGAACCCCCTCTACGTTGCGCATGGGCCTCCTTTTATACGCTAAAGGGGTCACCGACAGGTGGCAACGCAGAGGAGGGTAAAAACGTAAAAAGCGAGGTAGTTGATACAGTTGCTTGTACAGTGTACCCTACCTAACCCTGACGGCAGGGGACAAGGGCATTAAATGCCCGTCTGAGTCGCCCGAACAGTGCAGAAAAGGACCGTTAGGGGCGCCACCGTTCGCCACGATGGCGATCTTGTCAGCTTCGCATGCCACTGCGCACCGCTGGCTGCACAGCCTCCCACCACGCGCGTCCGGAGAGGCCCCCAGAGCGACACGTTGGTGGATGCGCTGGAGCGTGGACGCAGAGTGGCTGCCTGCCGCGGCAAGCGCCTTGCCGCTGTCGTTATCTTCGCCGGGCCCAGAAGCTCGTCGCTCACCGGGCCTCGGTGTACCTTGTTTAGTCTTCCCGGCAAGCTCCTCTTGCCGGGGCCTTGCTGCCTTGCCGGAGCGCGCGGCGCGTCGCGGCAAGTTCCTTGGGGCGCCTTGGTTGGCCTTCTCGGCAAGCTCCTCTTGCTGGGGTCTTGTCTCCTTAGCTTAAATACTTTGTTCTTGGATGGCTCCAAGGGAACCTTGGGGGATCTTGGCGTTCGCCCGGCAAGCCTTTGCCGCGGAGTGCTGCAACTGCCCGTGCACAAGTTCGGGGTACTAGGGTACCCCTATTCTAGTACACCGACAGCATGATTCTACTAAATTCATAGATCAAAAGTCCCTTACTGAACATGAGCCAAAAAGGCACAGAAGATATGATGGAACCCATGTAAACATAGCAAGTTTTATTAACAGTTTCAGACTTAGCAGAAAAACAAAGCATGGCATAAACAGAATTATGAAGGCATCTTTGCGAGCTCAAACCACTTATCGCAAAGCCTTGCATGACAAAATAATCATACCAAGAGAAAAATGACCTATTCATGAATCTAACCATGGCAAGAGAAAGTTCATAGCATGCATGGATCACTAGCAACAACCATGGCAAAATTGATTAACATGTAAACAATCTGCCAGGAACATTTTATAGCAAAAGTAGAGCAAGAACAAGACATGCTAGGGCACTCCATAATTTCAAACTGGGGCATGGATGGATAGAGCAGAACCATATGATCAAAACCTCCTTACTGAAGTATCTCAAAATAAGCATGGATATCACTGTAGCATCAAGTCTACATGGCATCAAAATAACAGCAGGAAAAGAACTTAGCAAAATCCTAAGTCCCTGAAAACTGCAACATTGCGGAGGCTACTTTGCATGCTTGTGCTAGTCACCACATAGATAACAAAAATACAAGACAAGAACATCTGTAAAGATGGCGTTATATAATTCAAAACACATGTAGACGTCAAACTCATACGATGCGCACATCAAATGTGACAAAAATGACAAAACCTCATGATCTGATAAGTGGCAGCACCTAACATTTTATAGCACTCTTGCATCAATGATTAGGGCATCAAGATGAACTGAAACAAGCATGCCACAATAAAATGAAATGAAGAGCATCTCACAATGAACATTTTGATATGTCATATGCATGAAACAGAGCTACGGTCACGGAGATATGATGCAAAGAACATGGCATAATATATGTGCAGAGAAAGACTTAGTGAGAAATATACCCTCTGAACTGGATCTAGGGTTTCACATGGATTACGAGGTTTGCCAGGGTCTTTGCCGAAGTTGACGACACGGTGGCCGGAGCTTGAAGAGGAGGAAGGCCGGCGATGAGGGAGGAGCTCACCGGAGAGGCGGGGTGGCCGGGGACGACGGGCGCGAGGTCGCGCGGAAGCCGAGGCGAGGCGATGGTGCGTGAGGCCCCAGGCGGCGGCCGGCAAAGAGCTGTGCGGTGGCGCGGCGGCCGGAGCAGATCTGTGGGCGGCGGGGCCGGCGAGGTGGGCGAAGGGCGGCGGCGTAGGGAGGCGCGTCGGTGGCGGCGGAGGAACGGGCCGGGAGGGCCGCGGTCGGGCCCCGCCGGGCCCGCGCGGGTGGTGATGAAGTGGGGCGCGGCCCAGGCTGAGGTGGCGATGCCCGATTGGCTGAGGCGGCGGGGAAGCTGATGCAGCGGTCTCCGATTGGCCGGAGCGACGTGTCTAGCGGACACGTCCGACGGCGCGAGGGGATGACAAAATAGGGTTTCATCTGAGATTTCGGGGAAGAGGGGTATATTTATAGGTAGAGGGAGTTTGGAGTGTCCAAATGAGGTGTAGTTTTCTCCCACATGATCGTGATGCAACAACGAGGACATGGAAGTGGTTTAGATGGGTTGTGGGCCGTTTTGGAGGGGTGTTGGGCTGCCACACACAAGAGGCCTTCGCGGTTACCCCGTGAACCGTTGGAGCATCAAACGGACTCCAAATGGAACGAAATTTGACAGGCGGTCCACCGATGGTGTACCAAGGCCACTTGGAAAATCTTGGTCCATTCCGAGAACGTTTAACACCCGCTTATGAAAAGAGACAAGAGGGGTGCGCCGGAGCATGTAGGAGTGTCGGATTGCGAAAAGGACAACAGGGAAAATGCTCGGATGCATGAGACAAACACGTATGCAAATGCGATGCACATGATGACATGATATGAAATGCATAACATGAACAAAATGCAAAACGAAGAAAAAAAACCCAACCACGAAGGGAAATAACATAACCTAAAGCTGAAAATGGCAAGAGTCAGAGTTACAAATATGGCAAGTTACATCTGGGGTGTTACACCGTTGGAGCGCCGCAGAGCGAGAGGCGCGGTGCGACGCACAGCAAGAGCGGATCCATGGGCGCTTGCCTGCTATCGATACGGTGTCCCAGCTGGGTACACGTCCTGTCAACACCCCCATTCCTTGCCAGGAGTGGGCAGAGGCCCTCAGCGCCGTACTTGCACCAGAGTCCGGCTGCACCATACTTGCACCGGACGCCCGCCGTGCCGTTCGCATGGCTGCCACCGTTCGCCTTGTCCGCAGCTTGCTGGATGCCAACGCGCTAGTCCGTAGGCTCGACCGCCACCTTGGCCTAGGTGTCCACCTGGGCACAGTAGAGGAACATGGCCGTCGCATCCTCGAGCTGGTGATCTCCAATGAATTAGCCAACTTGGAGCTCGAGATCACGCTCCAGATGTACCGCGAGCGTGTTGACCGCTTGGACGAACGCCTGCACGAGTTCAGGCAGAGCCAAGAGCTACCATAGGCAAAGGCTGCTGGCCATGGTCTCATGGACGCGTTTTATTTTGAAAAGTCGTTTCGACGTGGATAGCTATGTATTCACAACAATCATAGTATTGCTTTGTTTATTGCTCTGTTTCAACGTGTGTACTCTGGTTTCCATTCTTATATGTTCTCTGTCAATGTGTGTATATATGCTTTCCATTCTGTATATGTGGATGATGCCAGCCAGATTCAAATCAGCAAATCACTATACAAAAACAGATAGAAAATGGGATTCATAATATATATATATATATATAAATTAATTGTTCACTAGTTCATCACAGAATATATATATATATATAATATCATCACATATATGTGATGATACTTAACTACTATGCACAATGCATAAAATTGAAACGAATAATACTAAAACTAATAATCCCTCCCGGGGCCAGTATTCTGGCAGCCCCTCGCCAGCAGCTCCTTGGTGCGCGGCGTCTTCCCAGTGCGGAGGCAGTACTCCGCCTCCTCTGCCTCACAGCGCTTGACGTACCCATCTGCCTCTTGCTGGCAGACGCGTGCGACCGATCTTGCCATTTTGTTGGGCGCCCACCGGAACTCCTCGTCGGTGGCACGCTGGAGCTTATCGGCCCACCTCCACGCAGCGACAAGGCACCCAATTCCTATGACCTTCCTCGTGAAGTACCCGTCTTCATAAACCTCCTCTGCACGACAACGCGCCCACCCCCAAAGCTCCGCCACCTCCATTTTCTAGGCGGCATCACGGGCTTCACAGGCTGCCTGGTACCTGGCTTCCTCCTCCGCCATCTCCTTCTTGAACACCACTTGCCTGGCTTTCTCAGCTGGTGGCAGCGACTTCCATAGACAAAGATTGTACTAGCCCCAAAACCAATCCAAAGTTGGGGGGTCCAGTGCAACCTCGCCAGGCAGCGCGTAGGGGTCCTCGTCGCTGCTAATCGAGTGGGCATCCTCGATGGGCGGTGACTCCTCATCGGTGCGTGGGCAGACTGGCGCCGCCATGACAGAGATTTGAGAGAGAGAGAGTGAGTGAGGGAAGGATGTAGATGAGAATACAGGCAGGACGACATGAGCAAGGTAGTATTTATTGGCGGCCAGAATCTAGATCGACGGGGACAGTACACATGCCGGTCGCCGGAATTTACGAGTACTGTAGGTTTAATTCCCGCAGCAAAATCCGTGTGTGAACATAATAGCCAAAATCCTGTGTGAACATAATAGCTAACAGTTTCCAATGCAGAATCGTGTCTGATTAATGATCCCCTCCATTCACCTACCAAACCTCAAGCCGTGAGATAGAGTGCCAATCGTGTGGGGGCCAGTTTCTTGCCAAATCTTTACATTTTCTTTTTTCAACACCAGATATTTACATCGTCTGATGATTTTTAACTCGCACACAAGTACACAAAAATATGATTTTTCAAATAGTTATGGTTAGGCGTTGCATGTAGATGTCGTTCAAATTTGAATTACGGTAATTAAATGGTAAGAAAATCACTTAAATGTCTTTAAAAGGTCAAATCACCCCTGAAATTTTCTAAATTTTCACATGACAGTTGTATTATTGCACGTTAAACATAGAAAAAAATTGAAGGCCGTAAGAGGAAGCTATCACCCGTTCGTCATCAAACATACATTGTTCGCTCTCGGAACCATGAACCTTCTAGTGAGTTGCTCCGGTTTCTGAGGGGTGTGTGTCCAAACTTTCGTTAAACATGCCAATTTTTTTACCACATCATCTTGGTGGAATGACATTAGATCAAGCAAGGTTTCATGTTTTTCTGATCATTTTTTAATTTTTTGGAATTAAAATGCCATGGCACTCCATGCATGTGCCCATGCCTTGATACCAACATGTTTGAAAATTCCTTCTAATTTACTGCACATGGAATTAACTCGCACACAAGTCCACAAAAAATGATTTTTCAAACCGTTATGGTTAGGCATTGCATGTAGATGTAGTTCAAATTTTAATTATGGTCAATAAATAGCTAGAAAAACACTTAAATGTCTTTAAAAGGTCAAATGACCCCTGGAATTTTAAAAAAATTCACATGACAGTTGTATAGTGCATGTTAGACGTAGAAAAAAATTGAAAGTCGTAAGAGGAAGCTATCTCCTATTCGTCATCAAACATGCATTGTTCCCTCTCGGAACCATGAACCTTCTAGTGAGTTGCTCCGGTTTGTGAGGGGTGTGTGTCCAAACTTTCGTCAAACACACCATTTTTTACCACATCATCCTGGTGGCATAACATTAAATCAACCGAGGTTTCATGTTTTTCTGATCATTTTTTTTAATTTTTTGGAATTAAAATGCCATGGCACTCCATGCATATGTATGCACGTGTCCATGTCGTGAGACCAATATGTTTGAAAATTCCTTCTAATTTACTGCACATGGAATTAACTTGCACACAAGTACACAAAAATATGATTTTTCAAACCGTTTTGGTTAGGCGTTGCACGTAGATGTAGTTCAAATTTGAATTAAGGTCATTAAATGGTTATAAAATCACTTAAATGTGTTTAAAAGGTCAAATGACCCATGAAATTTTCCAAATTTTCACATGACAGTTGTATTAGTGCATGTTAGACGTAGAAATTTTTTTGAAGGGCTTAAGAGAAAGCATCCTCCCGTTCGTCATCAAACAAGCATTATTCCCTCTTGGAACCACGAACCTTCTAGTGAGTTGCTCCGGTTTGTGAGGGGTGTGTCAAAACTTTCGTCAAAAATGCCAATTTCTTTACAACATCATCTTGGTGGCATGACATTACATCAACCAAGGTTTCATGTTTTTCTGATCATTTTTTATTTTTTGAAATTAAAATGCCATGTCACTCCATGCATACGTATGCATGTGTCCATGTCGTGAGACCAATATGTTTGAAAATTCCTTCTAATTTACTGCACATAGAATTAACTCACACACAAGTACCTAGATATAATTTTTCAAACCGTTTTGGTTAGGCGTTACATGTAGATGTAGTCCAAATTTGAATTATGGTCATTAAATGGCTGGAAAATCACTTAAATGTCTTTAAAAGGTCAAATGACCCTTAGAATTTTCAAAAATTTCACATTCCGGTTTGTAGTAGTGTACGTTAGACGTAGAAAAAAAATTGAAAGCCGTAGGAGGAAGCTATCTCCCGTTCGTCATCAAACATGCATTGTTCCCTCTCGGAACCACAAACCTTCTAGTAAGTTGCTCCGGTTTTGTGAGGGGTGTGTGTCCAAACTTTCGTCAAACAGGCCAATTTATTTACCACATCATCTTGGTGGCATGACATTACATAAACCAAGGTTTCATGTGTTTCTGATTTTTTTGGAATTAAAATGCCTGGTCAATCCATGCTTAATTTTGTCATAGCCGTTAGACCAATATGTTTGAAAATTCCTTCCAATTTACTGCACATGGAATTAAATCACACACAAGTACACGAAATATGAGTTTTCCAACCATTATGGTTAGTTGTTGCATGTACATGTAGTTCAAATTTCAATTACGGCCATTAAATGGCTAGAAAATCACTTACATGTCTTAAAAGGTCAAATGACCCTTGAAATTTTCCAAAATTTGACATGATAGTTGTATTAGTACTACAAAAAATTTCGTTCATTTGAAACACCATCCGTTGCCACTTTACAGGAAATTCGTCTTTCATAGCTAATAAAAAAATATCTACAACATCACACACAGTTGTTTTCTAGGAACCGTTTGCGATGAAAATATCTGGGTCTATTTAAGTCTCCCTCCTTAAGCTTTGCCGGCTTGTCTGCTCCAGTGCCAGCAACCCCCGAATCCACGAATCTCTATCCCCATTCCTGCACCCCCTTCTTGCAAAGATGACACCGTGGAAACGCTTCGTGAAGCCCCGTATGATGGTCGCGTCCCCCCTGAGCGCCGCCGACTGCGCCGAGAGCTCGGCCGCCTACGCCAAGAGTGCCGCCGCATCCGCATTGAGCGCAGTCGCTTCCACCAATAGGTCATCTGTGGCAGTCAACAGGGTAGCTGCAGCAGCCGAGACGGCTGCAGCTGCTGCTGGGACGGCGGCTGCAAACACCGAGAGCGCTCAAGCTGCCGTCCGTGCCGCCGATGTCGCCCTGGCCTGGGTCGAGGCCATCCATGCCAAGATCGCGGATGCACACGCCAAGATATTCCACGCCAAGATCGAGGTTGCAACCCATTTCTGAAAAGGCGGTGGTGGCCATGGAGCACCTGCTTCATCATAAGGTCGCCGAGCGGGAGCTGGAGATGCAGGTGGCGGCGGAGATCGAGGAGCACCGGCAGGAAGAGTTGCGCATGGCCAGGGTCGAGGTAGAGAAGAGTCTGACCGTCAAGGAATCGGTTGTGGAGTACCAATGCGAGCTCTGGCGCAGCCAATACTACGAGTACAACAACCTTAAGGGCGGCACCGAGGATGAGGACGAGGACGAGGATGCAGTCAACTTCAGCAGGGGGGACGCGGAGTCCACCAACGGCGGCATGTCGACAGGACAAGGCATTGATGTCTCATCTTACACTGGCGATGCATAGGCTGGCGCGGCACCGGATTTGTTAAAATTATGCATACTTAGGCTTTGTTTTTAATGCTGGTCCTTTGTTAGAGCAATGTTTAGGTCAACTGGTTGTGTTTAATTACTAAAATTTCTCGATTCAGTAAGTGTGGTATGTCTGCTGTATGCTCTTTTGTGTGCCCAAATTAGCAAGCGATGTTAAATTATGCAATGACGTACCCGGGGAAATTTCCACCAAAATTTGAACTATCAAATTCATCCCATGCGCATAAAGTAGAAGAATCGTTTGCGATGCGCACAATCGTTCAAAGTGAAAGGTCCGGCGGCACCGCGCGCAAAGTTTCCCTTCACATTTCCAAAATTTGGGCCTACCGCCAAAATATCTACCCCCGACCCCCTTCCCCCCTTCCCCACCCCCTTTTCTCCCCAACCACAAGTCACATTTCCCCTGTTTTCTCGTTCCTTCCTTCCTTCCTTGCTAAGCTAAAGCTGCTTCCTCGCTCTCGCTGTCTCGCATCCTACCGCCGGGGTCGCCATGGTCTTCTTCAAAGACCTCTCCAGCGGTTCCTCCTCCGGCGACGACTGCTTCACCACCTGGGTATGCCTCTCTTCTCTCTCTCGGGCTATGACTTGGAATGGAGGATTTTTACCTGGCAGTCGATTTGAGTCATTTCTTCCTCTTGTAGCTCCCTAGGACCATCAGTGGCAACAAATGGAGCGGGGTGGCAAAAGATCTATCTGCTCGTTGTCACCATCAATCTACATGGGTGAAGCTAGTTGTGTTTGATTCTGTGGACAGTGGGAGGAAGTTTCTGGCATGTGCAGAGAAGGTTAGACCCTCTTTCATTGTTACAAATCATTTGTTAGATGTGATTCAGACCCTGTCACAGTCCCAACCCATTCATACCACACCTTCAAACAAATGCATCCTAAGACAGTGTCACAGTTTGTACCTAGTATCTAAAATTGTTGCCATCTCATCAACGGTGCCATTAGAAAATTATTATCCGAGAAGCCAAGTAGTAAAATACTAAATCTGTATGGCACGAAGGAACTGGGCATCAGAGCAACTACGTGCTCCGGAGTCCGGTTCCCTAATTTTTTTTCACTGCATCGGCTCGCCAGTGCAGGGCACCGGTGCGAGATGTAGCAACAGTTGTCTTTACCCCAGTTTTGGCATACATAGTGGACGGCCTTAGTGCTATTTGTTCCATGTTACTAAATTTGTGCATGTACACACCTGTTAGTATCAATTTGCCGTCATCCAAACACTGTCGCTATGATGTTGCAGTTATATTTACTTTCCTCATAAAATGTTCAATTTCTTATTTATTGTACATGAGTAAGAATTTGTAGTGTCGTTGTGGTTAATTATAGCATCTGATGTTCCAGAATTTGGTTGTTCTCTCAGTACCAATTTTTTCATTTGCACATTGATATTTTTGAGAAGATATGTCATAATTAACATGTTTCTTCAGTTTTTCAAAATAAGCATTGGTGATTTTCTATGTTGCTGTAAACCCATTTCCCCTACAATTGTTACTGATGTAGTGTTAAATATTATAGGATGAACGGAAGTGTTCTTACTTGGAGTGGGTTGATCAAGAGTGGCCACAGTCTTTGAAGATGTGCCTAGCGAAGCTCTGGAGCATATATGAGGAAGATAATAGACATAGGCTTAGAGAAACTGTTGTCAACGCTGAAGAATATTTGAAGATGCAGGATAAAAAGTTGAAGGTGGAGCATGAGCTCAGATTTTTTAAATCAGACTTTGCTAAGATGGTGTTGGCAAAGGAGGAAGCACTTTCCCAGTTGGCCCATGCAAAATAGGTTCTTACTGAACTAGAAGCAGAGGTGGATAAGACGAGCCTGAATGATCTCGATTAGGGAAATGAATATATTGTTCTTATGAAGTTGAACAAGCTATATGTTGTACCGTGATGTTTTCATGTAGCTACCGTACTGTGATGTTATAATATATTTATGTGCCTGATATGAAATTGGAAATAGTTGTTCGATATGAAATGTGAATTTGCGTAATACTGGAATTATTAATTGTAAACTAATAAACCTGCTAAATGTGTCATAGACCTTTGCAAACAGTTCTAGAAGTAAAAGTGACTGCGATGGATAACCCAATGCCACACAATTTCTTCATCAAATCGTGTGTGATATAGTTGATAAAAGTAAACCATTAACCAAGGCACACCATGTGTGATAGTTGCACCTTTCACACATGATCCTACAAATAAAACTGTGTGGGATGTACGTATGAACGGAAACGTTTTTCCTGGATTAACTGTGTGGGATGTATATAAGAACAGAAACATATTCCTTGGATTGACTGTGTGTGATATACATACGAATGAAAATGTTTTTTTGGGATTCAACGTGTGGGATTTACATACCTACGGAAATGATTTTCTCGGATTACCATGTGGGATGTGCATACCTACGGAAATGATTGGGGTTTGATGCCTCACCTGATCGCACATGGCCCCATCCTATGTCCCCGGAGGGCCTATCCCCAACGATTTCTGGCTCATGTGGTAAGGACCCCCCTATCGCCCACACTCACTTAGCGACGGTTCCAAATGTCATCGCAGAAAGGGGTTAAAAACCGTTTGTTTCGCACCGACACGCGCTAGTGAAGACCAGGAGTGGCAAGGCTGCGAAGGATAAGCACGGGGGACGGGACATCACCTTCTGGTCGCCACCTCTAGAGCCAGCAAGAAGCCCCGGCTTGAGCGCCGGTGGAGTCATCCACCAAAGCTCAGCCAGAAGACTGCTGGAGGTGAGGAGAACGCACCAAGAGAACATCCCTCCCCGGCTATCACCTGAAGTGGCTGGTGATGATGCTGGGGAGCGAGGGGAAGAGAAAAAAGACTAGGCGGCAGGTCGGCGGTCGGAGGCGAAGGCATCCACACCATCATACTCCGACCTGACCCCCTGCCACCTGCCTTCTCCGTCTTCCCTCACTTTCTCCTCACCACAGCTGCTCCCGGGAAGCACTAAGACTCCGTCTCGTCGCCTCTAGCAGAGAAACAACAAGCAGCTGGAACAGCCACGAGGCACGAGCCACGCCATGCCCCACCTTGGCGGGCAGGAAGGCGCGCCTCTCATCGACATCAGCCCCAAGTCCTCCGGGAGGAGCGATGCTAGGATTACCAATGATCTCCAGCCCCTCCTCCCGGACGTGCCTCGAAGATGCCAAAAGATTTGCCGTGCCAAAGACCAGGCTCAATCCCCAAGCATCAGCACCAGCATGAAGCGACGTATGCCCCAAGCCCGAGCCTGGGGGCTGGCCCCAGGCTTCCTACTCAAGCATGACCAGCAGAAATGGAAGATGAGGATAGGAGGACCACAGAAATGAATGACCCCACCCTCCTCCGCTCCTCCCTTTCATAGGCCGGACGGGGAGAGGCAGCGGCTCCATCCATGTTTGATCACCCCCTCCTCCGCCAATTCAAGACGGGCGGACCCTTCCCAAAGTACTCTCCCGTGACACATGCCTCCATTACCTACCCCGCGCGATGCATGCTGCATATGTGGCTAAGGTTAACGGCGCGCTGTGGGAAGAATAAATTGGCAGTTTTTACTCTGTACGTTAAAGTCATTCACGGGCCATTACTGGAGCAACCCCACCATTATTGGCTTTATGCCGCACGCGGGAAAACTAGAAACTGGCCCTGAATCAAGGCTAATGAAGCAGCAACGGAAAAATTAAGGGGCCAACCCCTTCAGCAACCTTGCATGTGCACTTATTAGGCCCTACCCCGCCGACGCTCAGCAGCGCGTTCGGGGCAGGACCGGGGGCTTCTGCCGGTGCAACAAACCCTGGGTCAATTGACCAACTATTCACATGCCAAAATAAAGATTGAAGCACTAGCATAAATCAGAGATTGAAGAACCAAGAGATTTTAAGAACCAACATGCAGCCCAGAAGGACCAAGATTGAGACTAGGGAGCAGGATAGCAGCAAGAGAAGGGCCTCTCTTATCGGGGCAGGTGAGCCGGGCAAGGGGCGAGGCCACCACCAGAAGCAAGCAACTGAGGCTCCCCGGCAGAGCCTGCTAGGGCTCACGGGGGCAGAATCGCCCCACCAACCACTCAAGCACGACTCACGTCGTCAATCAGTGCGGTGTCAACCGCAAGATGATTAAGTGGAAGCTATTCACCACATGGCAGACATTTCCTACAGAGAAGCCTACAAATGACACCCGTCCTGCGACGTGTCAAGAGAGCAGGTGTGGAGCTGGCAAGATAGCCCGACAGGACTTGCTGGGCTCCCGGAGATGTGACACTAAGCGGCACATTTAAAGCACCCTATCAGCCCACAGAGTTAGGTATGATAGCACTATTTGCTATCATATCAGTGGATAATGACCACTTTGCTACTGTGGTGACCCCTTAATCTATAAAAGGAGGCCCATGGCACTCGTAGGGGGGTTAGGAGGTTGAAAAGTTGACAACTCCAAGCAACCACACGCACGTAGTCGCTGCAGGCCAACCTTGCCGGGCAAGTGTACTACGCACCACCGCATCCATTCTTCCATCAATCCACTAAAGAAAGAGTAGGCTCTTTTGCCTCGCGGCGACCCGAACCTGGGCATATTGCTTGTGTTCTCTCTGCCGTCCTACCGTATGCTGGTCTGCTCTTTGTGCAACACATCGTCCCCCTGCTGAACCAACAATCGGCCACCCGGTCCCATAGGTGGCAGGGAAAATCCCATGACAGTATTACTCACGAGTAATATGCCCCATACAATCCTCAGCAGAATGGCGTTGTGGAGCACAAGAACATGACTCTTGTTGAGATGGCTCACACTATGCTTGATGAATGCAATACGCCTCGTCACTTCTGGCTTGAGGCTATTGATACTGCATGCCACATCATCAACAGAGTATATCTTCACAAATTCTTCAAGAATACCTCATATGAACTCCTCACTGACAAGAAACCCAACGTGAGTTATTTCAAAGTCTTCGGTGCTAAATGCTGGATTAGAGATCCTCATCACAATTCTAAATTTGCACTGAAAGCACATGAAGGTTTTATGCTTGGTTACGGAAAGGACTCGCACACCTATGATACGTGTCCAATGTATCTATAATTTTTGATTGTTCCATGCTGTTATATTATCATTATTGGATGTTTTATAATCATTTTATAGTAATTTTATATCATTTTTGGGACTAACCTATTGACATAGTGCCAAGTGCCCTTTGCTGTTTTTTGCATGTTTTTTACATCACAGAAAATAAATATCAAACGGAGTCCAAACACCATGGAACTTTTTGGAGAATTTTTATGGACCAGAACACCGAGGATGGGCATAGCACCTGGGGGTGCCCCGAGGGGGGCACAACCCACCAGGGCACGCCTGGGGGCCCAGGCGCGCCCCGGTGGGTTGTGCCCACCTAGGTGGCCTCCCGTACCCCTCTTTACCCTATAAATTCCCAAAAATTCTAGAAACCCTTGGGGTTAACCTAGATCAGAAGTTCCGCAGCCGCAAGGCTCTGTAGCCACCGAAAACCAATTTGGACCCTTTCCGACACCCTGCCGGAGGGGGGAATCATCTCCGGTGGCCATCTTCATCATCCCGGTGGCCACCATGATGAGGAGGGGGTAGTCCACCCTCAGGATTGAGGGTTTGTACAAGTAGCTATGTATTTAATCTCTCATTCTCTCTCTCTCGTGTTCTTGTGATGTCATGATCTTGATGTATCACAGGCTTTGTTAATATAGTCGGGTCATATGGTGTTTTCCCCTCTCTATCTTGTTGTGATAAATTGAGTTTTTCCCTTTGAGATTTCGTTGTTATCGGATTGAATACTTTTATGGATTTGAGAACACTTGATATATGTCTTGCAATTGAATACTCGTGGTCACAATGGGGTATCATATTGATTCACTTGATATATGTTTTGGCACTCAACTTGTGGATTCCCGAGGTGACATTGGGGTAATCTATGCATAGGGGTTGATGCACGTTCTTATGTTTGTTTCTCCGGTAGAAATCTCGGGGCACTCTTTGAAGTTCTTTGTGTTGGATTGAATATTATGAATCTGAATTTGATTGGTCTTATTTTAGTACGTACTCTTGGTTAGATCGATCGGAAAGAATACCTTCATGTTATTTTAGTACGAACTCTAGGATAGATTGATCGGAAATAATAGCTTTGAGGTGGTTTCGTACCCTACAAACAATTTCGTCGTATGTTCTCCGCTAGGTAGGAACTTTGGAGTGATTCTTGGTTGCACATTGATGGACGGTTATATGATCCAATTATATTAGCACTGTTGAGAGATTGCGCTAGTGAAAGTACAGACCCTAGGCCTTGTTTTTTAGCATTGCAATACCGTTTTTGTGCCCGTTTACTATTTGCTACCTCGCTATTTTAATTTATTCAGGTTATAAAAATATATTTCTACCATCCATATTACACATGTATCACCATCTCTTCTCTGAACTAGTGCACCTGTACAAATTGCCATTGTATTGGGTGTGTTGGGGACACAAGCGATATCTTGTATTTTATTGGAGGGTCATTTGAGAGAGACCATCTTCATCCTACACCTCTCACGGATTGATAAACCTTAGGTCATCCACTTGAGGGAAAACTGCTACTGTCCTACAAAGCTCTGCGCTTGGAGGCCCAACACGTGTCTAGAAGAATAAAGTTGCATAGTAGACATCAAGCTCTTTTCTAGCGCCGTTGCCGGGGAGGTGAGTGCATGAAGGTATATCTTAAGATGTTGCAATTGAATCTTTTAGTTTCTTTTTTATCACTAGTTTGGTTTATAAAAGAAAACTATATAAAAAATGGAATTGAGGTTGCATCATATTATTGATCATCTTTATAATATCTTTGTTGAAAATGATGGTTCGGAAAATTGTGCTCAATTGTTAGAACAAGAAGTTAATAAAATGTTTGGCACAAAAAATTTGAATGATGAGCATGATTGCAATGTTTTTATTATGAATTTTTCAATATCCATGATGCTAATGATATGCAAATCTATAAGCTTGGGGATGCTATATTTGATGAATATGATATTTTTAGTCCCCCATGTTTTGATGAGATTTTTTTATGATGATTGGATGCCTCCTATTTATGATGATTATATTGATGAAAGTGGATTTGGAGAGGTCGTGACTTTCATGGATCCACTATTTTGGAGGAGGTTGCAATTGATTATGAAAACAAAGTTCATATATATGATGATTTTGGTGATGACATGTATGCTATATTGAATAATTATAAACATGAAACTTGTCATCATGATTTTAATTTTCAATCCCATGGTAGTTATTTTCTTGAGTTTGCTCCTATTCTTGAGAATAAATTTGCTTATGTGGAGAGTGAGAAAATTTCTATGCTTCTGTGTCATGAAAAGAATGCTTTATGTGATGGTTATATTGTTGAATTTCTTCATGATCGTACTAAAAATTATTATGAGAGAGGAACATATGCTTGTAGGTATTGCAATAATATCAAGTTTCCTCTCTATGTGTTGAAAATCTTGAAGTTATGTTTGTTTTGCCTTCCTATGCTAGTTGATTCTTGTTCCCATGAATTGTTTGCTCACAAAATCCCTATGCATAGGAAGTGGGTTAGACTTAAATGTTCTAGTCATATGCTTCGTGGTGCTTTTGTTATGTTTCAATCCTTATCTTTTATGTGAGCATCATTCAAATCATCATGCCTAGCTAAAAGGCATTAAAGAAAAGCGCTTGTTGGGAGACAACCCAACACTTTTACGTACTGTTTTTGTGTTCTCACATAGTTAGTCTACTGTATAATCACTTTTTATTTCTTTTGTTTCAATAAAGAGCCAATTAAGAACTTTGGGATGGCTTACGGTGATAGTTGATTTGATCTTGCTGAAAAACAGAAACTTTTGCGCTCAGGAAAACAATTCTAATTTTTAACAAAGCGTGATAAAATGCTGATTATTTTTGCAGAAGATTAATAGACAAATTTCTTAGGTTTTCCAAATTTTTCAGAATTTGTGGAGTAGCAGAAGTATGGCTGGAGTACAGATTACTACAGACTGTTCTGTTTTGACAGATTTTGTTTTCTATGCATAGTTTCTTATTTTCTAGTTTCCATGGATTATATTGCTCAATATAAATTGTGGAAATGATATGCTATAGTGGGCATTGTGTGGAAACAATTATGAATCTTATCTTTGACAGTACCAAAGTGAAATGGTTTGCTCTTTATCATACTAACCTATCTCACGAAGTTCCATTATGTTTTGTGTGATTGAAGTTTTCAAGTTTTGGGTGAGATGTTGATATGAGGAGAATAAGGAGTGACAAGACCCTAAGATTGGGGATGCCCAAGGCACCCCAAGGTAATATTCAAGGAAGATCCAAGCAACTAAGCTTGGGGATGCCCCGGAAGGCATCCCCTCTTTCATCTCCAACATTATCGGTAACCTCACTTGGAGTTATGTTTTCATTCATCACATGATATGTGTTTTGCTTGGAGAATCATTTTATTTTGTTAGGATGTGCTTTCTGTTATTTAAAATAATGTTTTGCATCTTTTATTTCAATAAAATTGGCAAGGATAGCCCTCATCATGCATATTTTGCAAGCCTACATGTTGCTGTTTCAAAACAGAAAGTTTATCGATGTTGCAAAAATTCCCTAGAAAAGTCAGAATGTGATAAAATGTTGAAACCTTTTGCAAAATAAGATCTTATAAATTTTCTACAGTGTGGTAAATTTTAATAACTTTTGGAGTTAGGGAAGTATTGATACTCTTGCATTCTTTATAGACTGTACTGTTTTGGCAGATTGCTGTTATGTTTGCATTGTTTGCATATGTTTGCTTGTTTAATGATTCTATTTGAGGATAGGAGCATTAAATATGCAGAATCATTTAGTGTGCAATGTTGAATAATAATTTTAGTGATTTTCTACAGTACAGATTGATAAGTTTTTTTGCATTGGTTTATACTAACTTATCTCACGAGTTCTTGTTGAGTTTTGTGTGGATGAAGTTTTTAAGATTTAGGGAAACCGTGATATAAAAGGAATTAAGGAGACACAAAAACTCAAGCTTGGGGATGCGCAAGGCATCCCAAGATAATATTTCAAGAAGTCTCAAGCATCTAAGCTTGGGGATGCCCCGGCAGGCATCCCACCTTTTTTCTGCAACAATTATCGGTTAGTATGAGTTGAACCTAAGTTGTTGCTTCTTCACATGATGTGTGTTATCCTTGGATTGTCATTTTATTTGTTTTGGTTTCTGTTTTAATAAAGTACTTAGATCTTAAAGTTTTTAAATAAAATAGAGTCCTCAAATAGTTGCCAGGGAGGCTAGGTAAGCGGCACGCACATCCCGTCAACGAAGCTAATTTCTATGGAATTGCTCTAGTGCTTCACTGATATATTTTTGGGAACGGTGTGTTTTAGTACTTTTGAAGAAATTTTCTCTTTCTTCACTTAAATTAATTTGAGAGAAAGAAATAGTATGCTCATGAACTTCACTTATATTTGTTTGAGCTTATCAAAAGAAACATATGAAAATTAGTCCCAAAGTGATAAATATCCAAGAAGGATATAATGAAAACTTTCATGAAGATCATTGGACAAAATAAAATTGATTCTTGTAATAGTTTTGAGATATGATGATGTGATATGTGAGTCATGTTGATGATTAATTATGCTTTAGTAAGAATATTGGTGTTAACATTTGTGATTCCCCATGCAAACGCGAAAGTCAATAACTGTGCAATGAAATTACATCCTACTTGTGGTGCATTATTCGCTGTTAATTATGCTCAGTGCTTTCTTATGAGATTATGCATTTCTAGGTTGGTCGCTTCTCAATCTTTTGCTAGCCTTAATTTGCACTAAGTATGATCACTACTTGTGCATCCAAAATCCTTTAAACCAGTTTTTCCACATGAGTCTACTATACCTACCTATATGCGGTATTCTTTTGCCGTTCTAAGAAAATTTCTACGTGCCATCTCTAATTTTCAAAATAAAATTTTCTTTTGTGTGCAAGTACCGCTCGTGAGGTGGTGAGGGGTGGCCAATATTTTCCATGCTAGATGTGTTATTCTCACGATGAGTGTTTATTCACTTGTCATTGCACGAGAGTAAGGCAATTGTATTAGGGATGCCTAGTCCCCAAATGAAAAATGAATTTACTTTATGTTGACAAATAATAAATTCCTTGGGAAGTGTTGGTATGGAGGGCACCCTTGCATACGGTTAGCCATGGAAAGTGAAAGTATGGTGGAAAAATGAATAAACTTTATTTTCTGTTTGGAAACCGCCTATGATATATCTATCATGGAAAGTGTTGGGAGCAGTCATTTTCGTTGGTGGGAAAAGTATGCCTCTCAAAATGTTTTTACCTCTCAATTTTCGCTTTGAGCTTTAGCACCTCTACAAATGCCTACTTCCCTCTGCGAAGGGCCTTTATTTTACTTTCCGCAATTTTTAGTTTTAATTTGAGTCTCCATCTTCTCTTATAAAGCACCAACTAGGAGGCACTATGATTGTACTTGAGCATTGGGTGTAGCTAATACACGAGTGTGTTTCATGAATGGATCAATGATTGATCATGATGAGTTAGGGATAACTTATTTTAGCGTTGATATTTTGAAAGACATGGTTGCTTATTGATATGCTTGAGTATTTAAGGTATCATGTCAAAACTATACTATTGCTTTGAACAATATAAAAGTCCAAATGTGCATGCTATAAAGAAAAGAATATGAGATGACATGTTAAGAAGCATTCCACATCAAAAATTATATTTTTATCATTTACCTACTCGAGGACGAGCAGGAATTAAGCTTGGGGATGTTGATACGTCTCGAATGTATCTATAGTGTTTGATTGTTCCACGCTATAATATTATCATTCTTGGATGTTTTATAATCATTTTATAGTCATTTTATATCATTTTTTGGGCCTAACCTATTGACATAGTTCCAAGTGCCAGCTGCTGTTTTTGCATGTTTTTTACATCGCAGAAAATCAATATCAAACGGAGTCCAAACACCGCGAAACTTTTTGGAGATTTTCTATGGCCAAAACACCTAGGATGGGCTAGAGCAGCACCTGGGGGTGCCCACCTCGGTGGCCTCGCGCACCCCCTCTTTACACTATAAATTCCCAAAAATTCCAGAAACCCTCGGGGTTAACCTAGATCAGAAGTTCCACCGCCGCAAGGCTCTGTAGCCACCGAAAACCAATCTAGACCCTTTTCGGCACCCTGCCGGAGGGGGGGTGAATAATCTCCGGTGGCCATCTCCATCATCCCGACATCCACCATGATGAGGAGGTAGTAGTCCACACTCGGGGCTGAGGGTTTGTACCAGTAGCTATGTGATTAATCTCTATGATGAATTGAGTTTTTCCGTTTGAGATTTCATTGTTATCGGATTGAATACTTTTATGGATTTTAGAACACTTGATATATGTCTTGAAATTGAATACTCGTGGTGACAATGGGGTATAGTATTGATTCACTTGATATATGTTTTGGCACTCAACTTGCGGATTCCCGAGGTGACATTGGGGTAATCTATGCATAGGAGTTGATGTACGTTCTTGTCTTTGTTTCTCCGGTAGAAATCTCGGGGCACTGTTTGAAGTTCTTTGTGTTGGATTGAATATTATGAATCCGAAATTGCTTTGGTGTTATTTTAGTATGAACTCTTGGTTAGATCGATCGGAAAGAATAGCTTTGTGTTATTTCAATACGTACTTGATAACCCACAAGTATAGGGGATCGCAACAGCTTTTGAGGGTAGAGTATTCAACCCAAATTTATTGATTCGACACAAGGGGAGCCAAAGAATGTTCTCAAGTATTAGCAGCTGAGTCGTCAATTCAACCACACCTGGAAACATAGTATCTGCAGCAAAGTGTTTAGTAGCAAAGTAATATGATAGTGATGGTAACGGTAACAAAAGAGTAATGAAAGCAAAGTAATATTTTTGGTATTATGTAGTGATTGTGATAATAGCAATGGGAAAGTAAATAAGCGTAAACCAGTATATAGAAAGCTCGTAGGCATCGGATCAGTGATGGATAATTATGCCGGATGTGGTTCATCATGTAATAGTCATAACATAGGGTGACACAGAATTAGCTCCAATTCGTCAATGTAATGTAGGCATGTATTCCGAATATAGTCATACGTGCTTATAGAAAAGAACTTGCATGCCATCTTTTGTCCTACCCTCCCGTGGCAGCGGGGTCCTAATGGAAACTAAGGGATATTAAGGCCTCCTTTTAATAGAGAACCGGAACAAAGCATTAGCACATAGTGAATACATGAACTCCTCAAACTACGGTCATCACCGGTAAGTATCCCGATTATTGTCACTTCGGGGTTAACGGATTATAACACATAATAGGTGACTATAGACTTGCAAGATAGGATCAAGAACTCTCATATATTGATGAAAACATAATAGGTTCAGATCTGAAATCATGGCACTCGGGCCCTAGTGACAAGCATTAAGCATAGCAAAGTCATAGCAACATAAATCTCAGAACATAGTGGATACTAGGGATCAAACCCTAACAAAACTAACTGGATTACATGGTGAATCTCATCCAACCCATCACCGTCTAGACGGCATATGATGGAATTACTCATGCACGGCGGTGAGCATCATGAAATTGGTGATGGAGGATGGTTGATGATGACGACGGCGAGGAATCTCCCTCTCCGGAGCCCTGAACGGACTCCAAATCAGCCCTCCTGAGAGGTTTTAGGGCTTGGCGGCGGCTTCGTATCGTAAAATGCAATGATTTCTTCTCTCCTATTTTTTCTCCACGAAAGTAGTTATATAGAGTTGGAGTTGGAGTCGGGGGGTCTCCAGGGGGCCCACGAGGTAGGGGCGCGCCCCCCACTCTCGTGGCAAGGGTGTGGGCCCCCTGGTCTTCATCTTTGGCGAGGATTTTTATTATTTATTGTAAGATATTCCGTGGAGTTTCGGGTCATTCCGAGGACTTCTGTTTTCTGCACATAAAACAACATCATGGCAATTCTACTGAAAACAGCGTCAGTCCGGGTTAGTTCCATTCAAATCATACAAGTTAGAGTCCAAAACATGGGCAAAAGTGTTTGGAAAAGTAGATACGACGGAGACGTATCAAGTCCCCCAAGATTAAACCCTTGCTTGTCCTCAAGCAATTCAGTTGACAAACTGAAAGAAATAAAGAAAAACTTTTACAAACTTTGTTTGCTCTTGTTGTTGTAAATATGTCAAGCTAGCATTCAAGTTTTCAGCAAAGATTATAACTAACCATATTTGCAATAATTTTCAGGTCTCATGATTACCCATATAAATAGCATAATCAACTAGCAAGCCATAATAATAAATCTCGGATGACAACACTTTCTCAAAACAATCATAATATGATATAACAAGATGGTATCTCGCTAGCCCTTTCTGAGACCGCAAAACATAAATGCAGAGCAACTTTAAAGATCAAGGACTGACTAGACATTGTAATTCATGGTAAAAGAGATCCAATCATCGTCACACCCAATATAAATTAACAGTGATGAATGCAAATGACAGCTGCGCTCTCCAGCTAGTGCTTTTAATAAGAGGGTGATGACTCAGCATAAAAGTAAATAGATAGGCCCTTCGCAGAGGGAAGCAGGGATTTGTAGAGGTGCCAGAGCTCGGTTTCGAAATAGAGGTGAATAATATTTTGAGCGGTATACTTTCATTGTCAACATAACAACCAAGAGATGGCGATATCTTCCATGCTACACACATTATAGGCGGTTCCCAAACAGAATGGTAAAGTTTATACCCCCCTTCCACCAACAAACATCAATCCATGGCTTGCTCGAAAAAACGAGTGCCTCCAACATACATCAGGTCCCAGGGGGAGTTTTGTTTGCAATTATTTTGATTTAGTTTGCATAAAGCATGGGACTGGGCATCCCGGTGACCAGCCATTTATCTCGTGAGTGAGGAGCAGTGTCCACTCCTCTTGAGTATAACCCGCTTAACATGGAAGATACAGACAGCCCTAGTTGATACATGAGCTATTCGAGCATACAAAACAGGATGATCATTTGAAGGTTTAGAGTTTGGCACATACAAATTTACTTGGAACGGCAGGTAGATACCGCATATAGGAAGGTATAGTGGACTCATCTGGAATAACTTTGGGGTTTAAGGAGTTTGGATGCACAAGAAGTATTCCCGCTTAATACAGGTGAAGGCTAGCAAAAGACTGGGAAGCGACCAACTAGAGAGTGACAACAGCCATGTACATGCATTAAAATTAATAAACATTGGATGCAAGCATGAGTAGGATATAATCCACCATGAACATAAATATCGTGAAGGCTATGTTGATTTGTTTCAACTACATGCGTGAACATGTGCCAAGTCATGTCACTTAAATCATTCAAAGGAGGATACCACCCTATCATACCACATCATAACCATTTTAATAACATGTTGGCACGCAAGGTAAACCATTATAACTCATAGCTAATCAAGCATGGCACAAGCAACTATGATCTCTAATTGTCATTGCAAACATGTTTATTCATAACAAGCTGAATCAAGAACGATGAACTCATCACATTTACAAAAACAAAAGAGGTCGAGTTCGTACCAACTTTTCTCATCTCAGTCAGTCCATCATATATCATCATAATTCCCTTTCACTTGCACGACCGAACAATCTGAATAATAATAAGAGTGCACGTGCGTTGGACTAAGCTGGAATCCGCGAGCATTCAATAAACAGGAGAAGACAAAGCAATATGGGCTCTTGGTTAAATCAACAATAAAGCATATAAGAGCCACTTCAACAATTTAATCATGGTCTTCTCCTACTGACCCCCAAAGAAATGAAAAGAAATAAAACTATTTACACGGGAAAGCTCCCAACAAGCAAAAGAAGAACGGGAAATATTTTTGGGTTTTCTTTTTAATTACTACTACAAGCATGGAAAATAAATTAACTAAAAGCTACAACTAATTTTTTTTGGTTTTTCTTAAGGTTTATTAAACACACAAGAAGAAAGCATAAAAGTAAATAAACTAGCATGGATGATACAATGAAAAAGTATTAGCACTGACATCTAGCAATGAGTGTGTGTGAGCATAGATGTAATGTCAGTGAGAAATACGTACTCCCCCAACCTTAGGCTTTTGGCCTAAGTTGGTCTATGGCCACGGCTGGCCTGGCTGATATCCAGAATAATAGTTGTTGGGGCCATACTGCAATGAGGAAGAAGAAGGCTCCGATTGCCACTGGCTGGCAATCATCTCCGGATCCCACTGATAGTTAGCCTGTCGTGAAGGATCAAATTGTGGTTCCGGTTCTGGCTCCTCAGCTGGTGCAGGGTTCCGGTAAGCGTGAATAGCCGTCAATGGAACAAGGTACGTGCCTACAGTTAAATCAAACAAAGAAGGAGCAGGCAAGGTAATAGTCTCAGGATGATGTTTATTAAAGAACAATTGATATTTAAGCTCTCCTGCCCTATTCTTAATAATAAAATCATGTGCCACCATACTTTTATAATCTAAATAAACACGAGGCATCACTTTTTCTTCCTTCCTAGCATGCCTAATAGGTATGTTAAAAATGTGCAGCTAGGCGTGTAGCATAGATGCCTCCAAAGATGGGACCCTTAGTACGGTTCACACTTAACCGTCTAGCCATAATGCCGCCCATACTAAAAGTGTTATCACTGTATAAACCATGGAGCAAAATAATAATATCAGGGATACTAAGGTTTCCACAATTTCCACAACCAATTAAGCAACAACTAGCAAATAAAGCAAAGTAACGTAAGACAGGAAAATGTATGCTAGTGATTCGTGCATCGGAAACCTTCCTAGTTTCCCCTACAGTGATAGTATTAATAAATCCCTCCACATAATCACGATGTGGTTATTTTGTCTTGCCCTCAAAAGGGACTAGACAAATCCGACAAAAATCATAAAGTGACATCTCCTTATGCTCATCATATAAATGAAACTCCACCGTAGGTGGTGAGTTCCTAGAATGAAAATGAAAGTTTTGCAGAAAGGTATTTGTGATTAAGAGATACTGATCGCATTGGTCGTGGAGGAAAGCGGTGAGGCCTGCATTATGAGCCAACTCATGAAAATCTTCATAAATCCCGGCTTCTCTTAAGAAATCCTCGGAAGGCCATTCACACGCCCGAACCTCCGCGGTGCACGACAAATTATACTTAGGCTTCGGTGCCTTTTCCTTCGAGCTTTGGCTCGATGAGCCCCTCAATAATATCCTCATCATTTTCTGAAAAATTCTGAAATTTTTAGTAACTACAAAATAAAAGTAAACCAAACTCAATAATATTGATAGCAACTACTCCTACATGTGCCTAGGGCCTATATCGTGCATCAAAACTACTTTTGACCATATAAATTTGACATGCAAGCTCTAGAATAGGGTCACCTAAGCAGCAAAAATTTGCAATGAATAAAGCACTAGAACAAAAACTAATTGGACCAATGGAGGAGTCACATACCAACGAACAATCTCCCCAAGCAGTTTTGTGAGAGGTGCTTTGAGCAAGGAGATCGAAAATGGCAGCAAAGAGGGCTGGAACTCATGCTTGAGTCGGTTTTTCGTGTTTGTGGGAGGAAGAAGAAGAGGATGGGTGCAGGAATAAGTGGAGGAGGGCCACCATGGGCCCACGAGGCAGGGGGCGCGCTCTAGGGGGGTGGGCGCGCCCCCACCCTCGTGGCAAGGTGGTTGGCCCCCCTGGTGTGTTATTTGTTCCATAATTCCTCAAATATTCTATAAAAATCATATTTAATTCTTAGGGGATTTGGAGAACTTTTATTTTCGAGGTATTTTTATATTGCATAGATAATCAGATAACAGATAGAAAATTATTCATTTTTACTTTATTTCAACTAAATAACAGAAAGTATAGAGAGGGTACAGAAGGTTGTGCTTCTAGTTTCATCCATCTCATGCTCATCAAAAGGAATCCACTAACAAGGTTGATCAAGTCTTGTTAACAAACTCATTCCGATTAACATGAAACCGGAGAAATTTCGAATAACACTAAGTTACCTCAATGGGGATATGCACATCCCCAATAATAAGTATATCATATTTCATCTTGACAGTAGGAAGAGGAAATTCAGAACCTCCAAATATAATCGATGGAATTTTTCCAATAGAGTTGATACTATGAACTTGAGGTTGTTTCCTCGGAAAGTGTACCGTATGCTCACTACCATTAACATGAAAAGTGACATTTCTTTTAGTGCAATCAATAATAGCCCCTGCAGTATACAAAAAAGGTCTTCCAAGAATAATAGATATACTATCGTCCTCGGGAATATCAAGAATAACAAAGTATGTTAAAATAGTAACGTTTGCAACTACAACAGGCACATCCTCACAAATACCGACAGGTATAGCAGTTGATTTATCAACCATTTGCAAATATATTTCAGTAGGTGTCAACTTATTCAAATCAAGTCTACGATATAAAGAGAGAGGCATAACACTAACACCGGCTCCAAGATCACATAAAGCAGTTTAACATAGTTTCTTTTAATGGAGCTTGGTATAGTAGGTACTCCTGGATCTCCAAGTTTCTTTGGTATTCCACCCTTAAAAGTATAATTAGCAAGCATGGTGAAAATTTTAGCTTCTGGTATTTTTCTTCTATTTGTAATAATATCTTTCATGTACTTAGTGTAAGGATTTGTTTTGAGCATATCAGTTAATCGCATACGCAAAAAGATAGGTCTAATCATTTCAGCAAAGCGCTCAAAATCCTCATCATCCTTTTTCTTTGATGGTTTGGGAGGAAAAGGCATGGGTTTCTGAACCCAAGGCTCTCTTTCTTTACCATGTTTCCTAGCAACAAAGTCTTTCTTATCATAACGTTGATTCTTTGATTGTGGGTTATCAAGATCAACAACAGGTTCAATTTCTACATCATTATCATTACTAGGTTGAGCATTATTATGAACATCATAATTAACATTTTTCATTAGGTTCATGTTCATTGCCGGATTGTGTTTCAGCATCAGATTAGAGATATCATTTGGATTATCAGGTGGTTCAGCAATAGGTTCACTAGAAGTTTGCACAGTTCTATCATTTTTCTTTTTCTTCTTTTTAGAAGAACTAGGTGCATCAATTTTATTTCTCTGAGAATCTTGCTTAATTCTCTTAGGGTGGCCTTCAGGATACAAAGGTTCCTGAGTCATTCTACCAGTTCTAGTAGCCACTTTAATAGCATAATCATTTTTCTTACTATTCATCTCATTGAGCAATTCCTTTTGAGTTTTAAGTACTTGTTCTACTTGAGTAGTAACCATAGAAGCATGTTTGCTAACAAGTTTAAGTTCACCTCTAATATTAGCCATATAATCACCCAAGTATTTAATCATATCAGCATCTTGTTTTAATTGTCTACCAAAATAAGCATTGAAGTCTTCTTGCTTAAACATAAAATTATCAAACTCATCCAAGCATTGACTAGCAATTTTAGTAGGAGGGATTTCAGCTTTATCATATCTATAGAGAGAATTTACCTTTACTACTTGTGTCGGGTTATCGAGGTCTGGAGGTTCTTCAATAAATAAAGGATTAATATCATATGTTTCTTCAATAGGCGGTAAATTAAGACCATGTATTTCTTCAATAGGAGGTAAATTCTTAACATCTTCAGCTTTAATACCTTTTTCTTTCATAGATTTCTTTGCCTCTTGCATATCTTCGGGACTGAGAAATAGAACACCTCTCTTCTTCGGAGTTGGTTTAAGAATAGGATCATTAATTGGAGCAGGAGCTGGCTCAGGAGGTGCCCAATTATTTTCATTTGTCAACATATTATTCAATAAGATTTTAGCTTCATCCGGTGTTCTTTCCCTGAGAAGAGAACCAGCACAACTATCCACGTAATCTCTGGAAGCATCGGTTAGTCCATTATAAAAGATATCAAGTGTTTCATTTTTCTTAAGAGGATGATCAAGCAAAGCATTAAGTAACTTGAGAAGCCTCCCCCAAGCTTGTGGGAGACTCTCTTCTTTAATTTGCACAAAGTTGTATATTTCCTTTAAAGTAGCTTGTTTCTTATGAGCAGGGAAATATTTAGCAGAGAAGTAGTAAATCATATCCCGGGGATTACGCACACAACCAGGATCAAGAGAATTAAACCATATCTTAGCATCACCCTTTAATGAGAACGGAAATATTTTAAGGATATAAAAGTAGCGAGATCTCTCATCATTAGTGAACAGGGTGGCTATATCATTTAATTTAGTAAGATGTGCCACAACAGTTTCAGATTCATAGCCATGAAAAGGATCAGATTCAACCAAAGTAATTATATCAGGATCAAGAGAGAATTCATAATCCTTATCAATAACACAGATAGGTAAAGAAGCTTCTTGATCAAATAAACTTTTGAGTTCATATCTATCTTTGCAAGCTAAAATAGCTAAAGAAGCTTCTTGATCAAATAAATAACCCTCAGGAATAACAAGTGATTCTTCATCATCACTTTCATCATCATAATCAGATTCAATATTTTCAATTTCTCTAGCCCTAGCAAGTCGTTCCTCGATAAAATCACTAAGTGGCATAGTAGTATCTGGTATAGAGGTAGTTTCATCATAAGTATCATGCATAGCAGAAGTAGCATGATCAATAACATGCGACATATCAGAACGAATAGCAGAAGCAGGTTTAGGTGTCGCAAGCTTACTCATAACAGAAGGTGAATCAAGTGCAGAGCTAGATGGCAGTTCCTTACCTCCCCTTGTAGTTAAGGGATAAATTGTTGTCTTAGCGTCTTTCAAATTCTTCATAGTGTCCAGCAGATATAAATCCCAAGTGACTCAAAGAATAGAGCTATGCTCCCTGGCGACGGCGCCAGAAATTAGTCTTGATAACCCACAAGTATAGGGGATCGCAACAGCTTTCGAGGGTAGAGTATTCAACCCAAATTTATTGATTCGACACAAGGGGAGCCAAAGAATATTCTCAAGTATTAGCATCTGAGTTGTCAATTCAACCACACCTGGAAACTTAGTATCTGCAGCAAAGTGTTTAGTAGCAAAGTAATATGATAGTGATGGTAACGGTAACAAAAGAGTAATGAAAGCAAAGTAATATTTTTGGTATTATGTAGTGATTGTAACAATAGCAACGGGAAAGTAAATAAGCGTAAACCAGTATATGGAAAGCTCGTAGGCATCGGATCAGTGATGGATAATTATGCTGGATGTGGTTCATCATGTAACATTCATAACATAGGGTGACACGGAATTAGCTCCAATTCGTCAATGTAATGTAGGCATGTATTCTGAATATAGTCATACGTGCTTATAGAAAAGAACTTGCATGTCATCTTTTGTCCTACCCTCCCGGGGCAGCGGGGTCCTAATGGAAACTAAGGGATATTAAGGCCTCCTTTTAATAGAGAACCGGAACAAAGCATTAGCACATAGTGAATACATGAACTCCTCAAACCACGGGCATCACCGGTAAGTATCCCGATTATTGTCACTTCGGGGTTAATGGATCATAACACATAATAGGTGACTATAGACTTGCAAGATAGGATAAAGAACTCTCATATATTGATGAAAACATAATAGGTTCAGATCTGAAATCATGGCACTCAGGCCCTAGTGACAAGCATTAAGCATAGCAAAGTCATAGCAACATCAATCTCGGAACATAGTGGATACTAGGGATCAAACCCTAACAAAACTAACTCGATTACATGGTGAATCTCATCCAACCCATCACCGTCCAGCAAGCCTACGATGGAATTACTCACGCATGGCGGTGAGCATCACAAAATTGGTGATGGAGGATGGTTGATGATGACGATGGCGATGAATCCCCCTCTCCGGAGCCCCGAACGAACTCCAGATCAGCCCTCCCAAGAGGTTTTAGGGCTTGGCGGCGGCTCCGTATCGTAAAACGCGATGATTTCTTCTCTCCTATTTTTTTCTCCCCGAAAGCAGTTATATAGAGTTGGAGTTGGAGTCGGGGGGTCTCCAGGGGGCCCACGAGGTAGGGGGGCTCGCCCTAGGGGGGGGGCGCCCCCCACCCTCGTGGCAAGGGTGTGGGCCCCCTGGTCTTCATCTTTGGTGAGGATTTTTTATTATTTATTGTAAAATATTCCGTGGAGTTTCAGGTCATTCCGAGAACTTTTCTTTTCTGCACATAAAACAACATCATGGCAATTCTGCTGAAAACAACATCAGTCCGGGTTAGTTCCATTCAAATCATACAAGTTAGAATCCAAAACAAGGGCAAAAGTGTTTGGAAAAGTAGATACGACGGAGATGTATCAGTACTCTACGAGAGATTGATCAGAAAGAATAGCTTTGAGGTAGTTTCGCACCCTAGAAACAATTCCTTCTTATGTTGTCCGCTAGATAGGAACTTTTGAGTGATTCTTCGTTGCACGTTGAGGGACGGTTATATGATCCAATTATATTAGCACTGTTGAGAGATTGCACTAGTGAAAGTACTGACCCTAGGCCTTGTTTTTAAGCATTGCAATACCGTTTCTGTGCCCGTTTACTATTTGCAACCTTGTTGTTTTTATTTATTCAGATTATAAAAATATATGTCTACCATCCATATTACACTTGTATCACCATCTCTTCGCCAGACTAGTGCACATATACAAATTGCCATTGTATTGGGTGTGTTGGGGACACAAGAGATTTCTTGTATTTGATTGCAGGGTCGTTTGAGAGAGACCATCTTCATCCTTCATCTCTCATATATTGATAAGACTTAGGTCATCCACTTGAGGGAAAATTACTACTATCCTACAAAACTCTACGCTTGGAGGCCCAACACGTGTCTACAAGAATAAAGTTGCGTAGTAGACATCCGGTTCGATGAAACTAACGGCTCGCAAAGAGAGAACCTACCTTCTGTTATAGATGAAATGTCTCCTGAGGAATCCATCAAGTTCAAGGCTACTGAGGATGTCATACCCACTAAAGAATCTGCTGAAGAAGTCATTCCAGAACATGAAGAAAATCATGCTGGTATATCTAAGGAAAATGGCTCTCAAGAAAATGTTGATCCCAATCAACGTCGTCAACCAGCTCATCTTCGCGTTGCAAATGAAGTGCAGATAGAGAAAATCATCGACAACATCAACGCACCAGGTCCTCTGACACGCTCAAAAGCTTCACATTTGTCTAACTTTCATGGGCACTTTGCTTTCGTCTCAATTATAGAGCCCACCAAAGTTGATGAGGCATTTCTGGAGCCTGAGTGGATTCAAGAGATGCAAGAGGAATTACATCAATTCGAGGTCAACAATGTCTGGGAGCTTGTCAAGCGACCAGACCCACGCAAGCACAATATCATCGATACCAAATGGATCTACCATAACAAGCAAGACGAAAATGTCCGAGTGGTGAGGAACAAGGCTCGTCTTGTAGCTCAAGGCTACACACAGGTTGAAGGAATTGATTTTGATGAAACCTTTGCACCTATTGCTAGACTTGAGGCTATTCGCATATTGCTTGCTTATGCTAACCATCATAATATCATCTTATATCAAATGGATGTGAAAAGTGTATTCCTCAATGGTAAGCTTGAGGAAGAAGTATATGTTGCTCAACCTCCAGGTTTTGAGGATCCTAAGCATCCTGACAAAGTCTTCAGACTCAACAAGGCACTCTATGGCCTCAAGTAGGCCCCTCGGGTGTGGTATGATACATTGAAGGAATTCCTCATGAAGAAAGGCTTCAAACCCGGTTCACTTGACCCAACTCTTTTCACCAAAACCTATGATGAAGAATTATTCATGAGCCAAATACATGTTGATGATATTATCTTTGGCTGTACTAACCAAATGATGAAAAGAGTGAGGAATATAAAATGTCCATGATGGGAGAATTGAAATTCTTCTTAGGTCTTCAAATTCGTTAACAACTCAATGACATCTTCATATCTCAAGAGAAATACCTCAAGGATGTGCTGAGGAAATTTGGCATGCAAGATTGCAAAGGTATCAAAATCCCTATGCCCACAAATGCCATCTATGCACCGATGAAAATGGTAAAGACTTCGATCAAAAGGTATACCGCTCCATGATTGGATCTTTATTGTATCTATATGCATCTAGGCTAGATATTATGCTTAGTGTTTGCATGTGTGCCCGTTTTCAGGCTATACCGAAGGAATCACATCGTAAGGCTACGAAACATAATCTTTGATATCTATCTCACACTCCAACACTTGGATTATGGTATCCCAAGGGATTGGTTTTGATCTCATTGAATATTCTGACTCTGACTATGCTGGTGATCGAGTGGATGGTAAGTCAACATCAGGAACATGCCATTTCCTCGGACGATCCTTAGTATGTTGATCCTTGAAGAAGCAGAACTACGTATCACTCTCTACTGCTGAAGTTGAGCACATTGCTGCTTGTTCTTGCTGTGCGCAATTGCTGTGGATGAAGCAAACCATCAAGGACTATGGCATCAACATGAAGAATGTGCCACTATACTGCGACAACGAGAGTGCCATCAAGATTGCTCATAACCTAGCTCAGCACTCAAAGACTAAGCACATCCAGATTCGCTTCGCGATCATGTGTTGAAGGGTGACATCTCCATTGACCACATGAAGACTGAAGAACATCTAGCGTATATCTTCACAAAGCCCTTGGATGTGAAGAGATTTAGCAAGTTGCGGTGTGAGCTAAATATCTTAGAATCTTCGAATGTTCTTTGAAAGGACACACATCCTAACACTAATGCAAAATTGATGACTTAGATGTGCAACACACGAAGTAACGTTTTTCTTCAATCAATGAAGACTAACCCTCTAAGTGTGAAGAAATTAATGAAGAATTGGATTCTCAGAGCCCCACGACAATTGTACACGATGTCTAAAATCATCATTCTTATACGGTGGGTCACGCCACCAACAAAAGTTGAAAATCTTCAAATTTGAGTTTTTCTTCATTTTTCAAATTCTTCAACCTTGCAATTTCTTCAACTTCTTACTGGTGTTCTTCATTGCCTATATATGTGTGTATTTGAGTTTTCATGTCCTCAACAACATTCACTTATTGCTCTTCAAGTTGATTTTCATCTAAGTGAATGTGATTGGACTCGTTCCCCCTCTATGCTAAACTCAACCCACTCTGTTCACAAATTCTTCATGTGCATTCTATTTGAAACCCGTTCAAAATCTTCACTGTGTCCTTGTCAGCTGAAGAATTTGTGAACGAACCACAAAAATTTTCATATCTTATTTTTCGGCTTTTGCCGCTCAAACCGTTCCGCATCCCATGATGGATTAAACTACTCACCCACGATCCCCCATGATATCCAGCTCTCAGTACGTGGGTGACACGTGTTGTTAGAAGAGTAAGGGTCAGGGGCACGTTCGTCCAAAATCTTTGGAGGGGCAGTTTTTCACTGTGGCTATAAATACCCCTCCCCTTCCTCAGACCTCATTTACTTCGCTCGACTACTACTCTCCTCGCTCGAGCTCTTAGACCTAGCATTGCAGCTACACTCCATCGTTGTCGGTGAGGAAGAGCTTCACTGCCTCAACCTCGTCGCCGTCGTACTCGCGCCGGCCGCGGACATCTTCACTCCACCGTCGTTGTAGCTGTCTCTCGCCGCCAAGTTAGGGCGTGGGAGATCTGAACTGATGAACTTCTCCAACTCCACTCCTAGTTCATCGTCGTAACTCCCCAAGACCGGTGCTCCAGATGCCTTCCATGTTTTCCGAGTTCCATCATGTGATTTGTTTGTTTGTTGCATTCATCATGACATCATTCATTGCATCCGCATTTGTTTTTGAAAACTTGCATCCATTCGTAATTGTCGCGTTCCCTCTTGTTGTCATTGACCGTTTTGAGACCAACCATGTTTTCGGTTCCCTCTTTCAAACCATCTAAACTCTCTTTGCATAGTGCATCGACCACTCGCCGGTGTCCGAAACTTCCCTGAACCTGAATTGCCCGGTCTTGACCGATGGGTCCGGATCATGCCCAAACATCCAAAAAATATCTTCGTTTTATTTATTGGACTCCCTAGCCTATTTTTCCCGATCATCTGATCTTGATCAGGTGATCCAAATTTCCCTCCTTTTCTCTATTTATAGTGCAAGCTCATACCTAATCTAGACTAACCCTAAATCCTAGAACATTTGTCCCCCCTAGCCGCCGCCGCCCACTCACGAAATCCCCCTCGAGATCTCGCCTACCAGATCCACCCAGCCAAGCCTCCAACTACCCTGATCCTACTAGCGCCTGCCTCCCTGCTCCCGCAAGCCGTGCTCGAGGCAGCTACCTCCTGGCGTGCCCGACGCACGAGCTCCACTCGCTCGACCCGGCGCCTTCATCCTCTCAACCAGAGCACCAGGTTATGCTACAGGTCCTCTGCAGCGCGTCTCCACTCCATTTTCATTTTCTTTTTCTCCTGTTGCTGCCGTTAACCGTGCGCCGCTGTGTTTCTTCTGCAATGCCAGCACCACCGAGCTGAAGAATGTCGCCGGCCGCCTCAACTCTCCTCGCCTGCATCCGCCTCACCGGAGCAAGCAAGCCGCCGCCTGGAGGAGCCCATGGCCATCCCGTTTCTCTACATCATCCTCAACCGGGTCCTCTGTCCCAAGACGCCGATTCTAGAGGAGCCACCGCTGGATCCCTTTCTCCTCGACTCTAGCAAGCCCCGCCGGAGTTCTTCCAATGAACACCACCACCATCATCGCCGCCGCATCAAGGCCACCATCGTTGGCCTCTGCTGCCGCTGCATCGGGCTACAACAATTTGGGCAGAAATCGACGCCTCTGCCTCGAACGCTCGCCCGCCCACAGTCGCCGTCAAGTTCGCGTCTGGCCCCGATCTCCTCTGCTTCGCCCTCGTGGCCTTGGATCCGGCCGGTTCTGGTGCGCCCTCGCCCTGCCTCCTCTGCTTCGAACGCCTCCTTGCGTCGTCTTCCGCATCGCTAAGGACCTGCTGTTGTTCTTGTTCTTCAAAAACGAGAAGAGCAGCTCGCCCGCCCCCTCGCCCGTTGACCGATCTGGCTGCTCGTGGGCTGCGCCAGGCCCAGCGGCCTCCCCCAACTCCTGGGCCGAGCCCATGGGTGAGATCCCCCAGCCCCTCTAGTTTTGGCCTGAATGTTTTTTTAGCTTCTGTGAATTTTGCTAGTTAACCAGGGAATTTCAAAGTTGTAGAAAACCCCCTAAGCTTCATGCAATTAATAACTCATGAACCGTGCATCGGACTAAAATGATCTCTATATGTAAAATGCTTAGAATTTTGTGTAGGTTCATATTATGCTGCTTTCATCCATGTTTAAAATGTTGTTTGTGTTTATTTTGCATAATGCCATTTTAAAATGTTTTATTTCATAACTAATTAACCATAGCTCCAAATTTAATAAACTTTATATGTAAATGGGGTAGATAAATGCATAGATTAGCATGGTGGCAATACTTTGCAAGTTTAACCACTCTAAATATGGTTTAGGGCATAACAGTACCAAATCCATAAATTGCATATGGGGATTTACCGGAATTATTGTTTGTTTTTCCGGCCTCATTCAAACTTTCCTAAAAATGTGTATTTTACTTAAGCCTAACCTCTTGCCATGTTAACCAACATTTAATATTGTTGAGTACCTACCGGGAGTGAACTAAATAATCGAATGCGGTGTTTCGTCAATATGCAACTCGTTGCATATTGAGCTCCACTTAATTCGTAGTTTTGGTTGTTGCACTTTGCCATGCCATGCATATTTAAACCGGACATGCATCATACTTGATTGTGCATCATGCCATGTTTATGCTTGTGTGTTTACCATGTTGTTTGCTCCTTTTTGGTGTTGTTTCTTCTTGTTAGTTCCGGTAACGTTGTGTTTGTGAGGTCCCGTTCGACTACATCTGTTTGTCTTCTTCGTGGACTCGTTCTTCTTCCTAGCGGGATCTCAGGGAAGATGACCATACCCTCGATATCACTTCTATCTTTGCTTGCTAGTTGTTCGCTCTATCGTTATGTCGTGCTACCTACTACTTGTTATATCATGCCTCCCACATTACCATGTCAAGCCTCTAACCCACCTTCCTAGCAAAGCGTTGTTTGGCTATGTTACCACTTTTGCTCAGCCCCTCTTATAGCGTTGCTAGTTGCAGGTGAAGTTGAAGTTTGTTCCATGTTGGAACATGGATATGTTGGGATATCACAATATCTCTTATTTAATTAATGCATCTATATACTTGGTAAAGGGTGGAAGGCTCGGCCTTATGCCTGGTGTTTTGTTCCACTCTTGCCGCCCTATTTTTCCGTCATACCGGTGTTATGTTCCTTGATTTTGTGTTCCTTACGCGGTTGGGTGTTATGGGAACCCCTTGATAGTTCGCTTTGAATAAAACTCCTCCAGCAAGGCCCAACCTTGGTTTTACATTTGCCTAACAACCTATTACCCTTCCCTTGTGTCGGCCAACCCGAGGGTCATCTTTATTTTAACCCCCCGGGCCAGTGCTTCTCTAAGTGTTGGTCCTTTGCAGCGCCACCTCGGGGAAACTTGAGGGATGGTTTTAGTTGTACGGAGTGCTCATCCATTGTGTCCTGAGAACGATATATGTGCAGCTCCTATCGGGATTGTCGGCACATCGGGCGGCTTTGCTGGTCTTGTTATGCTATTGTCGAAATGTCTTGTAACCGGGATTCCGAGACTGATCGGGTCTTTTTGGGAGAAGGAATATCCTTCGTTGACCGTGAGAGCTTGTGATGGGCTAAGTTGGGACACCCCTGCAGGGTATAAACTTTCGAGAGTCATGCCCGCGGTTATGTGGCAGATGGAAATTTGTTAATGTTCGGTGTAGCGAACTTGACACTTGACTTAACTAAAATGCATCAACACGGTTCTTGTGTTATGGTTGTGCGTAAGTAGTTTCTGGATCACTTCTTGATCACTTCTAGGTTCACGACTATTGCGTTGCTTCTCTTATCGCTCTTATTTGCGCATGTTAGCCACCATATTTTGCTTAGTGCTTGTTGTAGCTCCACCTCATTACCTTACCCTACCCATAAGCTTAAATAGTCTTGATTTCGCGGTTGTGAGATTGTTGAGTCCTCGTGACTCACGGATACTTCCAAACAGTTGCAGGTGCCGATGATGCCAGTGCAGGTGACGCAACTGAGCTTAAGTGGGAGCTCAATGAAGATCTTGGTCATTGTTTTGTGTCTTTTCCGGATGATCAGTAGTGGAGCCCAGTTGGGACGATCGGGGATCTAGCATTTGGGGTTGTCTTCCTTTATTTTGGTTCCATAGTCGAACCTTTGAGTGTACATGGGATTGTGTGAAGATTACCCGACTTGCGACTAAATCACCATGCGGTTATGCCTCTAAGTCGTGCCTCAACACGTGGGAGATATAGCCGCATCGTGGGTGTTACAAGTTGGTAATCAGAGCCATCCCCGACTTAGGAGCCCCCGCTTTATCAAATCGCTGACATTGTCGAGTCTAGAACAAAATGTATTGAGTATTAGGATTATATATATTGGAGAGTAGGATTCTTTTTACTCCTCGGTCCCTTTGTCTCTCTGGTGAGGCCTCCTGACGTAGAAGTTTTGATTTTTCACTCCTCAAATTTCATGATTTTTTTAGGATCACGCGGGTATCTTGGAATCATTCCAATATTCTTATGACGAGAACATTGTTCTTGGTGCCTCCTAACATTTAGGGGTTGTGAAAGTGTCCCGGGGAGTTGAGCTCCGAGGTGTTGTCGTCACAATTTTATCGCTGCAGTTCTGGAATACCTGAGTTCGCCAGCATCGAAAATCTCTTTTATGCATTTGTTGGTGAGATAACCTCGACGCCACCCAGTACTGGGCAGGAGTTCGGCAGTATTTCCATAACTCGTATAACGGATGATTTTCGAAGGTTGAGGTACATGATTTCCGAAGGTTTCTTGGTTATGTGTTGACAGATGGATACATCTGGATGTAGGGATTGTTAGTTTGGATGAGATATTATGCTTCCCCTGTATCCCCAACACCTGGTTGCATAACCAGAAAGTTTCGAGAGTTTATAAGTGGGAATTCAAGTAGCTCCTAGGATATCTTTCCGACAGATGCATGATATGGGATTGGTAAAATCTCTATCATATGAATTTGTTTCGACTTATTCTTTAAGACAATCCTTTGTTTTGTTTTGGTTTGTGGTATTCGAGTTGCTTCAGTGTCAAGTGTTGATTCCATACCTTTTCTAAGCAGTGTTCTCATATTTCTAGGTGAATACTAATCCTTCATGATAATCGAGATTGTCATGTCAATCCTTTTCAACCGACGTGTTTCTCTTCAAGTGGATCCGATCATTTTCAACATCCGAAAGATCAACTCAAAGTCTTCTCGACGTTATTTGTTTCATCCGTCCCAAGTCACCTTTGTTTTTCCCGCCCTCCCACCCTTTTTTCTTTAAGGACTCATATTTCTTAATCAAGTATCCATCTTATGCATGTGATGTCTCTTCATTCTTTTCTTTCAAAGTTCTTACCTGGTGATTCTCATGAAGATGCTAAAGAAGCTTCAAGTTCACCGTTCTTCATTCTCATACTATTTTCCGGTGGATTCAATTCAAGTTATTTGTGTTGATCTTATCCCCTTCCTTCCTTCAAGTGATTTCTTATGCTGGTGTATCTCTTAATCATTCACCTCTCGTTTTCCATTTGTTCTGTCGTGTTTTCATTCCTAAACCGTTCAAGCTATCTCGAGGTTGTTATCTCTTTTGAGCCATTTAATTCAACCGGTGCAATCTTTCTTTTAAATCGTTCAACAGTGTATCTTTTGAGTGGGCCCTAACCCACAGGTATTTTCCCCGGATCTTACTTGTCTCTTCTAATTTATCCAGAGCGATTCCCAAATTCTTTGCAAAAATGTGACATAAGAATGAATTTTCATCAGTCATATGTCTTTCTCCAAGATGTTTCAAATTCTTTCATTGTTGATTCAACCTTTATATTCTTCATTATTCTAGAGTGCCTCAACAATTCATGGTGGTGTTTCTTATCGTCATTCTCGGGTTTGTGAAGACTGAAGAAGAGTTTCTCTTAAATCTTGCTCCATTCTCTTCAAGATTCATGGTTCCAGCTTGATGCCATCCTCTCATAATTGTTTTCGATTGCAAGAATTCTTTTCACCCATCTGGTCAATTCAGGAGTCTTTTTAGTTTGATTCTCCGAAGGCCATCATTTCAGCTTTATTCATTCTTAGCTTTCATCTCTCGTTCTCCAATCTTACTGGTGCATTGTTCATGTATTCTCTAGTCCTCTCATGATATATTCGTTCTCATGGATCTAAATTCAGTCAAGCATCTTTGTCTCATTTTCTAATTCTTTCTGGTGAATTGTGCCTTGCTACTTTCATTTTCAATTCTTACGGTGGTTCGTTCAAGATTTCTATTCCTTCGGTATCATATCAATTCATTCGTTGTTTCGAAATCCCACCGGTGGTTCCATCAAGACCTCTCAAGTTTGTGCTATATCTCTCTTAATCCTTTCTATGAGAATAAGTAGTATGCCAAATCCGTTGCTTGTCATCAATTTAAGTTGATAAAGGATAAACATACAGTAAATCTTATTCTTGTTTCCTTGAGGTGATTCAGTTCTTCTATTCCTAGAGTTCTTCATGGAGGCTCTACATGGTGGTCCGTCAAGGATTCCTTTCATTCTACATTTGTTCTTCAAGATCTCTCTCGAAGTTATGATCCGCCAAGCTATACTCTAAAATAAACATAATGCTCAACACATGTTTTGTTTTGAGGAGGTCAAGCATTCTTCATCTTGCATTCCAAAGTGCAATTCTTTCAACCTTATCATTTGAGGTGGTGTTATGTTATTCTTGACAATTTGAGTTCGTGTTTCGTGATTCACATGTTGTCAAGAATGAGATATTCTAAATCCACCAATCTCTTCATTGGAGTTATCTTGTGTCATGTTTCACCTAAAGCCTTCCCTAAGGAATGTTGCTATTATGGTGCTTATCAATGATCCAAGTTTTCTCCTATCCTCTTGGTGAAAGAAGTTTTTCATCGCCTTGGTTCTCTCACTCAAATCAATGGCTTCCTTTAGTGGCTGTTTGTCACCTCATAATGTTGAGATATTTCCATAAACCCACTACAAACTTACTCTTTTCGTTGTTGCTTTTCCGACAATTCCGTTCAATCCCTCTTGTCAGGATGCTTTCCTAGTTCATCGGTTGCAGAAGATGATTTTTTTATTCTCCATTATGTGATTCCAATGATATATCTTCTATTCTTCCTTCCAGAGGCATTGTGAGGACTGTGGTTTCTCGTGCTTACCCATTTCCAACTGGAGTGTCGTGCCCTCTTTTCAAGTTCTTCTCATCTTATCAAGTTTTGCCTCCCTTCTCAACCGGAGTGCTGTCTGAAATCTTTCTTACCCCTTGTGCCATTCTTTCAATAGTTCCAGAGGCAGTGGGTTTTTGATTTCATCAAGTATCCTCTCATCTTATCAATTTCATGTTCAATTCCTTCCATTTACAGTCGGAGTGCTGTCCAAATTATATCATTCTTATTCCTTCTCTATCTTGTTTTAACCGGAGTGGTTTCAATATCTATCTTGTCACTTAACCTCTTGGTTCTCGTCATATCCCATGTTCCTCTTTTCTAACGGAGTCTTTTCAACTTTGTTCATCTTCGTTGTATTCTTTTATCAAAATGGTTTAACCTCTCAAGGTTCTTTGGTTTCACTCATCGGTACAAGAGGCAACTTTGTTTTACCTCTTCCTCTTCCATTTCTCTCCGGTGCCATCCCTAGATCTCGGGACGAGATCCTCTTGTAGTGGTGGAGTGTTGTAACGCCCCAAGACCGGCACTCCAGATGCCTTCCATGTTTTCCAAGTTTCGTCATGTGATTTTTCTGTTTGTTGCATTCATCATGACATCATGCATTGCATCCTCATTTGTTTTCGAAAACTTGCCTTCGTTCATAGTTGTCACGTTCCCTCTTGTTGTCGTTGACCATTTTGAGACCAACCGTGTTTTTCATTCCCTCTTGTCAAACCATCTAACCTTTGTTTGCACAGTGCATCAACCCCTCGGCCGTGTCCGAAACTTCCCCGAACCTGAATTGCCCGGTCTTGAACGATGGGTCTGGATCATCCCCAAACATCCGAAAAATATCTTTGTTTTATTTATTGGACTCCCTAGCCTATTTTCTCGACAGTCCGATCTTGATTGGATGAACCAAATTTCCCTCCTTTTCTCTATTTATAGTCCAAACTCATACCTAATCTAGAATAACCCTAAATCCTAGGAGATTTGTCCCCTCTAGCCCCCGCCACCCACTCACCAAATCCCCCTCGGGATCTCCCCTGCCTGATCCACCCAGCTATGCCTCCACCTTCCCCGATCCTACCAGCGCCCGCCTCCCTGCTCCTGCAAGTCGTGCTCGAGGCAGCTGCCTCCTCGCATGCCCGACCCACGAGCTCCTCCTGCTCGACCCCGACACCTTCGTCCTCTCCGACCAGAGCACCAGGTTATGCTGCAGGTCCTCCGCAACGCATCTCCTCTCTGTTTTCGTTTTCTTTTTCTCCTATTGCTGCTGTTAACCGCACGCCGCCGTGTTTCTTCTGCAAGGCCAACACCACCGAGCCGAAGAATGTCGCCAGCCGCCTCAACTCTCCTCGCCTGCATCCGCCTCGCTGGAGAAAGGAAGCCGCCGCTTGGAGGAGCCCATGGCTGTCCCGTTACACTTCATCGTCCTCAACCGGGTCCTCTGTCCCAAGCCGTCGTCTCCCTGCTTCCCGTGCCACCCCATTCTAGAGGAGCCGCCGCTGGATCCCTTTCTCCTCGACTCCAGCAAGCCCCACAGGAGTTCTTCCAACGACCACCACCACCAGCGCCACCACCGCATCAAGTCTACCATCGCCGGCCTCTGCTTCCACTACATCGGGCAGCAGCAGTTCGGGCAGAAATCGACGCCTCTGCCTCGAACGCTCGCCCGCCCCCAGCCACCGTCAAGTTCACACCCGACCCCGATCTCCTCTGCTTTGAACGCCTCCTTGCATCGTCTTCTGCATCGCTAAGAACCTACTGTTATTCCTGTTCTTCAGAAATGAGAAGAGCAGCTCGCCCGCCCCTCGCCGTTGACCGATCCAGCTGCTCGTGGGCCGCGCCAGGCCCAGCAGCCTCCCCCAACTCCTGGGCCGAGCCCATGGGTGAGCTCCCCAGCCCCTCCAGTTTTGGCTTGAATGTTTTTTTAGGTTCTGTGAATTTTGCTAATTAACCATGGAATTTCATAGTTGCTGAAACCCCCCTAAGCTTCATGCATTTAATAACTCATGAACCATGCAACGGATTAAAATGATATCTATATGTAAAATGCATAGAATTTTGTGTAGGTTCATATTATGCTTCTTTCGTCCCTGTTTAAAATGTTTAAAATGCTGTTTGTGTTTATTTTGCATAATGCCATGTTAAAATGTGTTATTTCATAACTAATTAACTATAGCTCCAAATTTAATAAACTTTATATGTAAATGGGGTAGATAAATGCATAGATTAGCATGGTGGCAATACTTTGCATGTTTAACAACTCTAAAATATGATATAGGGTAGAACAGTACCAAATCCATAAATTGCATATGGGGATTTACCAGAATTGTTGTTTGTTGTTCCGGCCTCATTTAAACTTGCCTAAAAATGTGTATTTTACTTATGCCTCACCTCTTGCCATGTTAACTAACATTTAATATTGTTGAGTACCTAACTGGGAGTGAACTAAATAATTGAATGTGGTGTTTCATCAATATGCAACTCGTTGCATATTGAGCTCAACTTAATTTGTAGTTTTGGTTGTTGCACTTTTCCATGCCATGCATATTTAAACCGGACATGCATCATACTTCATTGTGCATCATGCCATGTTTATGCTTGTGTGTTTACCATGTTGTTTGCTCCTTTCCGGTGTTGTTTCTTCTTGTTTGTTCTGGTAACGTTGCGTTTGTGAGGATCCGTTCGACTACGTCTGTTTGTCTTCTTCATGGACTCGTTCTTCTTCCTAGCGGGATCTCAGGCAAGATGACCATACGTTCGATATCACTTCTATATTTGCTTGCTAGTTATTCGCTCTAACGTTATGTCGCGCTACCTACCACTTGTTGTATCATGCCTCCCATATTGCCATGTCAAGCCTCTAACCCACTTCCTAGCAAACCATTGTTTGGCTATGTTACCGCTTTTGCTCAGCCCCTCTTATAGCGTTGCTACTTGGAGGTGAAGTTGAAGTTTGTTCCATGTTGGAACATGGATATGTTGGGATATCACAATATCTCTTATTTAATGAATGCATATATTTACTTGGTAAAGGGTGGAAGGCTCGGCCTTATGCCTGGTGTTTTGTTCCACTCTTTTCGTCCTAGTTTTCTGTCATACCGGTGTTATGTTCCTTGATTTTGCATTCCTTACGCGGTTGGGTGTTATGGGAACCCCTTGAGTACGCTAATAAGGATCAAGCTTTCGACAATTCTGAGAACTTTGCAGGCAAGATGACCATACCCTCGAAATCACTTCTATCTTTGCTTGCTAGTTGCTCGCTCTATTGCTATGTCGTGCTACCTACCACTTGCTATATCATGCCTCCCACATTGCCATGTCAAGCCTCTAACCCACCTTTCCTAGCAAACCATTGTTTGGCTATGTTACCGCTTTTGCTCAGCCCCTCTTATAGCGTTGCTAGTTGCAGGTGAAGATGAATCCATGTTGGAACATGGATATTGTTGGGATATCATTATTATCTCTTATTTACTTTAATGCATCTATATACTTGGTAAAGGGTGGAAGGCTCGGCCTTATGCCTGGTGTTTTGTTCCACTCTTGCCGCCCTAGTTTCCGTCATACCGGTGTTATGTTCCTTGATTTTGCGTTCCTTACGTGGTTGGGTGATTATGGGAACCCCTTGACAGTTTGCTTTGAATAAAACTCCTCCAGCAAGGCCCAACCTTGGTTTTACATTTGGCAAACAACCTATTACCCTTCCCTTGGGTCAGCCAACCCAAGGGTAATTTTTATTTTAACCCCCCAGGCCAGTGCATCTCTAAGTGTTGGTCCGAACTAGAGTCCTTTGAAGCGCCACCTCAGGGAAACTTGAGGGCTGGTTTTAGTTGTACAGAGTTCTCATCCGGTGTGCCCTGAGAATGAGATACGTGCAACTCCTATCAGGATTGTCGGCACATCGGGCAGCTTTGCTGGTCTTGTTTTACCATTGTTGAAATGTCTTATAACCCGGATTCTGAGACTGATCGGGTCTTTTCGGGAGAAGGAATATCCTTCGTTGACCGTGAGAGCTTGTGATGGGCTAAGTTGGGACACCCTTGGAGGGTTTAAACTTTCGAGAGCCGTGCCCGCGGTTATGTTTCAGCTGGGAATTTTTTAATGTCCGATTGTAGAGGACTTGACACTTGACTTAACTAAAATGCATCAACCGCGTGGGTAGCCGTGATGGTCTCTTTTCACCTGAGTCCGGGAAGTGAACACTGTTCTTGTGTTATGGTTTGTGCGTAAGTAGTTTCATGATCACTTCCTGATCACTTCTAGGTTCACGACCGTTGTGTTGCTTCTCTTCTCGCTCTTATTTGCGCATGTTAGCCACCATATTTTGCTTAGTGCTTGTTGTAGCTCCACCTCATTACCTTACCCTACCCATAAGCTTAAATAGTCTTGATCTCGCGGGTGTGAGATTGCTGAGTCCTCGTTACTGACGGATACTTCCAAATAGTTGCAGGTGCCGATGAAGCCAGTGCAGGTGGCGCAACCGAACTCAAGTGGGAGCTCGATGAAGATCTTGGTCGTTGTTTTGTGTCTTTTCTGGATGATCAGTAGTGGAGCCCAGTTGGGACGATCGGGGATCTAGCATTTGGGGTTGTCTTCCTTTATTTTGGTTTTGTAGTCGGACCTTTGAGTGTATTTGGATGATGTATGAATTATTTATGTATTGTGTGAAGTGGAAAGTGTAAGCCAACTCTTTATCCCTTTCTTATTCAGTACACTACTAGGAAAAGGGCTATAGATGAAATTGACACTAATGGCACACCAGAGAAGTGGTGCGCCACTACTATATACTAATGGCGCACCATGTGATGATGCGCTATTAGTGTGGGAGACACTAATGGCGCACCAGGCACAAGGTGCGCCACTAGTAACAATTTTTTTTTCAATTTTCCAAACATACTAATGGCGCATCCAGGCAAAGTGTGCCATTAGTAGTTCTAACTAGTAATGGCGCACCAGCCGTAGAGTGCGCCACTACTGTATTTTTTATTCTTTTTTTACAAAACTACTAATGGTGCACCGTTGCAAAGTGCGCCATTACTAGTTTAAACTAGTAATGGCGCACTATGCCACGGTGCGCCATTAGTATATATATATATATATTTACTTTTTTTGCAAAACTACTAATGGCGCATGGCCAGGAGGTGCGCCATTAGTATGTTGGGTTACTAATGGCGCATGGCTGTGTGGTGCGCCATTAGTAACCTGGGACCAGCTAGATATTTTGGACAGCCACACTTACACACTCACTTTCCCCACTTCATTCCCTCCACCTCCTTCTCCAAGCTTTTGGCTACCTCCTCCTCACCTCACCTCATTTGCACCATTGATTCATCGAAATTAAGTGGTGAAATTACCTTTTTTTTGATAGGTAAGTAAGGGGAAAGCTATCTTCATGTGGTAGATCTACTTTTTTTCTCCCTAGCTCGCTCCAACAACGTGCACATGCACTTTTTGTGGCCTAGCTAGATCTATGTATGTTTGTGGTGTTGCATATGTTTGTGGTGTTGCATATATGTTTGTGTTTGCAGGTACCGATATTTGAAATGCGATAGTTGCCAATATTTTGTCGGAATGTTGATTCGTTTCCGTTTCGGCGAGAATTTTGGCACTATGCATTCTTTTTGGTCCTATTTTTAGGGAACGTCATGCCAAAAATTTTCTTGGTTCTAAAATATCGTTTTGCTCTACCCCGCAGGCGACCATGGTCCGCACTATGACCGAAGGCATCGTGAATAGGTTTTTGAGCTCCGCGAAGGCCGAGATGCTTCAAAAGAACGAGACGGAGATAAGATGTTTGTGTCGAAGATGCAAGCTGAAGAGCCTTATTGCGGACCCGGATTCTGGGCAGGTGCGGGACCACCTGCTCTTGCGTGGTTTCATGGATGGCTATCGGTGGCAAGGTGATGAAGATGACTATGAAGGGCAGCAAGACAACCACCGTGGCTCGGGCGGGCGAGAAGACGAAGAATCTCCAAGACATGATCACGACGGTGATGTTGTACACAGTCATCATGTAGAAGATGCTGGACATGATGATGAGGAAGATGTTGGAGCAGACGAAGGGCATGATCATGAAGATGAAGATGCCGGCGGAGCACACGACGATGGACCATCGATGGGCTGGGTGCAGGACCCTCATATTCAAGAGCTGCTTCTCAAGCAGACGGATAACGCAAGAGCTGCCGCCCGAGAGAAAGCAAAGCTGGATCAACTGGAGATAGACGCGGTTACTCCATTGTATGAAGGATGTAGACCCGAGGATACCCTCCTGAAAGTAACGCTCATGGCTTTGGAGATGAAGGTAAAACACAAAATGACCGACGCATGCTTCGACGAGAACATGTCATTCTGGCACGAACGTCTTCCCAAGGGGAACAAGTGCCCGACCAGTTTCGAGGAGGCGAAGAAAGTCGTGTGTCTGGATTTACCACACGTGAAATACCATGTGTGCATGAACAATTGCATCATTTATCGGTGCGAGCACATGGAGTCTACCATGTGTCCGGTGTGCAGCGTCACTCGATACAAGAAGAGGAAGAAAGCTCCTCGAAAAGTGGTGTGGTACTTTCTAATCACTCCTCGTCTGCAGCGGTATTTCGCGGACCCTAAGGTAGCAAAGCTCCTGCGTTGGCACACGGATAGGGAGGAGAAGAAGCGAGAAGACGACGCAAATGATCCGGAGATAAATAAAAAAGACAAGATGCTGAGTCACCCTAAGGATGGGAGCCAGTGGCAAGCGTTGAACTTCAAACACCCAGAATTTGGGAAGGATCCAAGGAACATCGTGCTGGGTGCGAGCACCGATGGAGTCAATCCGTTTGGCAGCTAGAGAAGCACACATAGCACCTGGCCTGTGTTTGTGTGGATGTACAACTTTCCCCCTGGCTATGCATGAAGAGGAAGTACATTCACATGAGTATGCTAATTGAAGGGCCGAAACAACCAGGGAACGACATCAGTCTATATCTGGGGCTGCTGAAAGAGGAGTTAGACACGCTGTGGAAAATGCCAGCCAATACGTGGGACGCCGCAGAGAAAGAATATTTCCCTATGAGAGCCGCACTGCTCACGACGGTGCACGACTATCTCGGTTACGAATATATCGCGGGGAAGGTGGTCCACGGATTTTCTGGATGCGTCAGGTGCATGGATGACACAACATATCGCCAACTAGATAGAGATCCCGGGTCTTCGAAAACCGTGTTCATGGGACATCGAAGGTGGCTTTGCGACGATGATCATGGAGGAAACACAAGGATCTGTTCGATGGTGAAACCGAACCCCAAAGACGCCCACGTATGAGGAGCGGCGAGGAAATAGACGGGCTATTGAAAAATTAGAAAGATTGCCCACTGCAGGGAAAGAAGCAAAAGGCGCCAGAGCTGGGAAAGAAGCGAAAGGCGCCAGAGCCGCTGCTGAAGGTATGGAAAACGAGGTCTGTTTTCTGGGACTTGCTGTACTGGAAGATCCACTGTGTGCCTCACAGCCTTGATGCCATGCATATCACGAAGAACATGTGCAAGAGTCTGCTTGGTACCCTGCTCAACATGCCAGAGAGGACCAAAGATGGGCCAAAAGCAAGGGCAGACTTGAAATCAATGGGCATCAGGCAGGAGCTTCACGCTAATGATGATGTTGATGATGATGATGAGGCGAAGCAGGACACAGAAAGTCGTCGCAAAGGCAAAAAGGCCAAGAAGACCGGAAATGACTACCCTCCCGCGTGCTTCACTCTAAGTCAGGAGGAGATCGAGCAGTTTTTCACCATCCTCGTAGGAGTAAAACTTCCTTACGGTTATGCGGGGAAGATAAGCAGATACCTAGACCCAGCGAAGCAGAAGTTCAGCGGGATGAAGTCTCACGACTGTCACGTGCTGATGACGCAGATACTTCCAATTGTAGTCTGTGGGATCATGGATGCACACGTCCGTGAAACTCTATTTGGCCTATGCAACTTTTTCGACGTCATCTCTCGGAAGTCGGTTGGCGTGAGGCAACTCAGAAGGCTACAGGAAGAGATCATGGTGATACTATGCGAGCTTGAGATGTACTTCCCGCCCGCATTCTTCGACGTTATGGTGCATCTGCTGGTCCATATCATGGAGGATATCATCCAACTCGGGCCGACGTTCCTGCACAGCATGATGCCGTTCGAAAGGATGAATGGTGTCATCAAAGGATACGTTCGCAACATGTCACGTCCAGAGGGAAGTATAGCCAGGGGCTTTCTGACCGAAGAGTGCATCTCCTACTGCATGAATTATCTAGGCATCGAGAACCCCGTTGGTCTGCCCGTCAATAGGCACCTCGGCAGGCTCGCTGGATGGGGTCACCGTGAGGGTCGCCGCGAAATGCATGTCGACTTCAAGGGTCGACTCGCCGACTTTGAAAGAGCAAACCTAGTCGCGCTACAACACATAGATGTGGTCGATCCTTGGGTGGTAGAGCACAAAACCTTTATTGAGAAGACGTACAATGACCGAGGCCAACTGAGGACGGATGGAGATATAATCAAAGAGCACAACTCATGTTTCACGCGTTGGTTCAAGCAGAAGCTTCTGTCGTACCCTTTACATGAGGATTCTTCCGCGGAAGAACAACTCATATTCGCCTTGTCACGGGGCGCCGAGCACAACCTGATGACCTATGACGCGTACAATATCAACGGCTACAAATTCTACACCGAGGACAAGGACATGAAGAGCGATGGTTATCAGAACTCCGGGGTAACGATGGAATCCTACACCGGTAACGACAAGGACAGATACGACGGAAGGATCGAGGAGATCTAGGAGCTGAGCTATGCTGGGGAGAAGGTCCCGATGTTCCATGTCAGATGGGCCAAGAGCGTCCTAAAAGAAGACCGGTATTTCACCACCATGGTTATACCCGAAACCAAATCCAAGAACGCGGGCACAAACGTCACCGCGAAAAATGAGCCATGGGTACTGGCTTCCCAAGTGGACAAATGCAAAAGGAAGATGATCGGAATGGATGGAGTAGCCAATGAGCAAGACTTCGACAAGTACGGCGACCTGAAGATCGAACATAATGACGACGATGAAGTAGCAGCATACACCACAAGAAGAGGCAGGACCACCCTACCTAAAGGACGTCCGTTCCACAGAAGAACTCCATTTGCGAAAAAGAAGGGCAAAAGATTGTGAACATATAGCTAGCTAAGATCGATTGTATTTAAATCGTAGTCTTCATTTCTCGATTGTATTTCATGGGCACTTTTTGATATCATGAATATTTCTAAATTTCATTGGCACTTTTTGAATTCATGAGGACACTCGATCTCGATCCCCCTCCATCTCGATCTCGATTCCACCCGCACTCTCCCCCGCTAGCTCCACCGCCGCCGACGACCCACCGCACCCTCCCCCGCTCCACCGTCGCCGACAAGCACCCCCCGCACCTTCCATCTCGATCTCGATTCCACCCGCACCCTCCCCCGCTAGCTCCACCGCCGCC
>NC_041386.1:207409434-207409949 GCF_002162155.2 Triticum dicoccoides | reverse complement strand
CCACCGCCGCCGCCGATGATATTTTTAAATAACAAATTTGATGATATTTTTTAAAAAATTATTACTGTTTTTATAAAAAATTATTACTGTTTCATATTCATATTCATTTTCTAAAAAATAATAAAAAACAATTGTAGACTACAATTGTTGTTAAACAACAATTATTACTGATTTTATAAAAAAATATTACTATTTCATATTCATGTTCATTTATTAAAAAATAATAATAATAAAATATACTAATGGCGCACCGGCCTGTTGGTGCGCCATTTCTATCTAAAAAAAAGATTTCTGATGGCGCACCGGCGGTGGGTGCGCCATTGCTATCTAAAAAAAATATTTCTAATGGCGCACCGACGGGTGGTGCGCCATTAGGAAGCTTCCCCCCTATAGCTAAGTCGTCCCTCTCCCTCGCCAGATCCCCTTTCGTCCATCTCTCCCTCGCCAGACCCACGACGCCGCTGCCCCGACCCACGACACCGCCACCCCGACCCCCGCCGGACTCCACCCCCGCC
>NC_041386.1:207266021-207409099 GCF_002162155.2 Triticum dicoccoides | reverse complement strand
TCGCAGGGAAAGGTCTCCAGTGCCTCTACGACACCGACGTGTTCACCGTCTACGGCGTCTGCGCCTTCTTCCACCTCCGGCCACCGCGGCCTCACCGTCGATCCACGTCATGTCGTCAACCCTGGCCCCACACGAGCTCGCCATCGTCTTCCTCTCGATGAGCTGCACCGGTTACCCTCCCCCCCCTTTCTGTTAACTGAACGTTGTCAGGTTTAGGTTCTGTTAACTGAAAAAGTTTAGATTCAGAAACATTGTTGGACTGATAGGAAGTTTGTTGAATAGAGCAATCTACACCTGTAATTTCTATTGTTATTCCTTTGTTACTCCAGTCAAAATTTCAGTCAAAATTTTCCTGTCAAAATTTTCAGTCAAGCACAACTGATCATGTCACTTGAGACCTTGCCCTGCGGCATTATAATGTTTGATGCCTGCATCAACACTTCTTTGTACTGCATGCGGTTGTTATAGTTGAGGGTTAAAAGTAGGGGTTAGCTTTAACATGATTCGCTAGTGCTTTCATCACAGAACACATTCTTTGAAAAGGGGATATTCTAAAGTCGATGCTTTCTCGAGATGGGAATAATAGTCTAAAATACACCTGATGGAAACCTTTGTTGATTGTGATCTCTGCACATGTTTAATGTCTATGCTCTTGTGCAGCTGTTATGTGTGTCTATGTCGGTGAGCTTGTGTTATGCACTTCTGCGTTTTGATGTCCCCCCTTACCTTAGTTTTTTCATCTCACTGGTCCTTTTCATTGTATTGGTCCTTTTCATTTTTGTCAAAGAGGCCCCGAGTTCTCTCTTCACTTGTGTGGTGATTGTCTTGGTCCTTTTCATTTTTGTCATGGCATTCTTGAGGTGCTGATGTGTCTGAGGGCATGAACCATGATCAGGTTGAGTTCAGATTTCATTAGATTAGATGGATTATCATGCCTTGTGTCCTGATAGTTGGATATTTGAGTAGTATTGTCAATAGTAATAACTTTTACATGTTTGCATTGCTTCCAAGAGTAACATCAGGTGCTTAGGACACCTTTAGGAGATCTACTCATCTCTAATCATGCTACTCAAGGATAGGAACCGTAGGCTTCTCTATATATTTTTTTAGTGTCCTTTATTGGTGGTTCTATGATGTAGTCTAGATGAAACCAATTGCATGCATTGAGAAATAGAGTATTAAAACAGAACTTGACGTGGTTTTCCACTTAGCTATCTGAATTGAGAAAAACATAGCTTTTGCGGTCTCTGAGGCAAAACTTGCTACTCCATATACAACTAATACTACTACTAGACAAGATACTACTCCATATACTACTAATACTACTACTGTATTTCATTTCAAAGTTCAAAATGCTGGTACTGAGATTTTCATTTCCAATGAGTGATGTTTTTCCTAGTAGTAGAAAAAACATAGCAACTTCTCTGATTTTGTAAAGTTGTTCTTATATGGGTGAAACTTCACTTGTTTTTAGGATAGTGCAGGGTGTTGCTTCTTCTGTATGGGCCAAATATGTCACAAATAAATTGTTCCATCTTCTGTATTTTACAAGTAATGACTTGCAAAGATGATGATCATCTTGCTAGTTTGCTCGGTTTTGTCTCTGACCATTATGTCGTGATGAATTTGCAGGTACCCCGAGAGGCCCTTGAGTTTGCCGGAATGTCGATTAACTTCCGTTCCGGCAAATTCGGGTACTCCATATGTCCTATTTTCAGCAAAGGTCATGCCGAAATTTTCCGTGAATTTTAGCATGACTTTGCTAAAAATAGGACATATGGGGTACTTGCGACTAATGCATGGGCCGGGGTATCTTAGTACTTAGTTAAGTAGGATCAACTGCCCCGCCATTCTTGCTGCATTAAACCATAGGTGGCAATAGAGCCAAGTGATTAGGCCCAACTTAGAATTCTCCTTAGCATCAATAAACCCTAGATGATAAACCCAACATAGGTGGCAATAGAGCCAAGTGATTAGGCCCAACCTAGGGTGCCTCGGCATCGATAAACCCTAAATGATGAAAACTTAACTTGGCTTCTATAGGGTGCATCGGTGTCGATGAGAACCTAAATGATGTACGCTTAGGCTTTTAGGGTGCCTCAGCGTCGACAAACCCTAAATGATAAAAGCTTAGCTTTTAGGATGCCTCGGTGTCGACAAACCCTAAATGATGAGACCATGATCTTGTTCCTTGACAATAACCAACTTTTCGACCAAACTTTTTTCCTATTTAGAGCGAAACATGGCCCACAACAATGAGGCCGGCGGTTCGGGTGGCAAGAAGTTCTGGGAGCTGTCCCAGGAGTTGGAGGAAGAACCTCACCGCTATGAGGACGCCGCGGAAGACACCAATCCTGACTACACAACCCCTAGTGCCGTCGGGGATGACACCATTGATGATCGCGCCGCGGATGCCACCACTGATGATGGCGGTGCACGCACAGATGGCAGCCAACCGAAGAGGCAACGGAAGGACCGGCGCCCGAGCATGCTCGGCACCGTCAGGAAGGAATTTACTGAATTGAACTCCGACGGTCATCCGACGGTGCCCAAACACGTAGTCAAGGGGTACTCGGTTCAGCTCGGGTGCATTCTCTGGAGCACCGTCTTGATCAACACCGAGAACCTAAGGCATAAGGACCGAGGGAATTTACGCAGCCTCCTCTTCACGAAGCTGCACGAACAATACAAGTTCCCCGCTGAGTTTGCAAACACACGCCTCTCAGGGAATAAAGTGAATGGTGCCGCCCTCACGAGGATGAGCACGGCCCTATCTACTTGGAAAAGCATGGTGAAGGCAATGATTGAAAAAGGTGATATTTATGAGATCAAGGCGAAATATCCTTTGATGAGCAAAGATGACTACAAGGAGTTCAAGATCAAGTGCGAGAGCCCCGCAACCTCCGAATCAAATCAGTGGGGGAAAGAAATGTGGCAGTTGAACTTAGGGGTCCACCAACTCGGTCCCGACGGTTACAGAGTGGCGGAGCCTATATGGGACAAGGAGGACGCGGAGCGTGCCGAGCAAGGCCTACCGCCCCGCTTCGAGAAATACCGTGACAAGCAGACCAGGAACTTTCTCAGGGCCCGGTACAAGGAGGACCCGGTAACAAAGGAGCTTACCACGGATCCGAAGACCAAGGCGCTTGAGCTTGTTCTGGTAAGGAATACACCCCCGCGTAATTAGCTCCATATGGTTGCATTCTAATTAATCCCCAATATTTCTAAATGGTTCACGTTCCTTCCACAGGACAAACAAGGCAGTAGCGCGGGGTCGTCTCAGAGCTCCCCTTTCGACACCCCTTTGAATAGGGCATTGAACGTAATGAAAAACAAGGATAAGCTCAGTAAGCCGACGTCAGCTGGTCGTGTGGCCGGCAAAGGCTTGTCCACAAAATGGTCGTCATACTATACCACTGGTGGGCAAAAGGAGAAAAAGACCAGCTCGGAAAGCCAGTCGCGCGAGGTTGAAGCACTCAAGGCACAAGTGGCGCAGATTCCGGAGCTTGTCCAAGAGCAAGTGGAACAACAACTAGGAACGAAGCTCAACGACATGGTGCCTACATTGATTCATCGGTTGACGACATGGATTGCGGGCAGCCAACGGGGGCCTCCCCCGGTTCCCAGCTTCACGGCCAGCAACTCGCACAGCGCGCAGGCGGCGCCATTGGTGTCTCCAGCGGCGCCATTGGTGTCTCCGGCGGCGCCATTGGTGTCTCCGGCGGAGGCGGTATTCATGTCTCCGGCGCCGGCACGGGCATTGGAGCTTAATGCACCCGGGTGTACGCCGGCCGGCACCTTGCCAGCAAGCGGCCCCTCGGCACATTAGCCGAGCTCGACGGCATCACGGTAACTAAGCCTCTCGGCCGATGACTTCATCTCCTTGCCTTTGACTGGGCAACCCTGACGCCCTACATGTTTTCGCAGGGCGCCTGCACTTCGTGGGCGGCGAGTTGGTCGATGTCGCTAAGGGAAGAATCGTTCAACCGGGCAACCCCGTGTTCCACGGTAATCCGATGCCACCCACAGTGTATAGGGTTGAAGTGGTTCGGGTGCTGCTAGGCTGCGACGAGCTGTTACCTCCGATTCAACCTGCTGGGGCCGACGAAGAAGATGAGATGACCCTTAGCGCCTGCGTAAGCTGGCCCCTGCTTTGGCCGAAGAGCCAGATTCGTTTGGGGGTGGGGGACACCACCCCACAGACAAGACCGCCAGTCGTGCCGGTGCCAAGCCATGGCAAGAACGCCGCAACGCTACTGGACATGCCGGACATCCCTATGGCACAGGATCCGGACATGCATATGGCACAGGATCCGGATGACGACGACAATGACGACGGTACATTTACCAACGTCGATAAGTACTTTGCCGAACATGGGTACGGTGACAAGTTCTGCGGGCCTCCTTCTCAAGAACCGAACCAAGACGACCGCGATCTAGCTGGTACGGTGGAGAAACCCAGTTGCAACAGGCATCGTCTGGCGTTCAGTTCTCAGGAGACGCCTCCAGCTGCCGCCTTCACCGAGCCTCAGATAGTTGAGGTGCGAAATATTACCAGCCCCAACACGCTCAAGAAGGCGGTCTGTGAGCAGAACTCGGCCCCATTGCAGCAGATCAAGAAGAAGAGCCGGAAACGGAAGACTAAAAAGGGCGCCGGTGTGAGCCAGCCGGCACCGAGTATGATCCATGCTCAGGACGGGCCACCTTCACCTAAGGATATCTCGAGGAGGGTGCATGTGGCGGGTAGGGCGATGCTACCGACAAATATGCTCAATGCTGCAACCGGTGCTATGCGAAGTCTGCACGACAGTGTTCTTTCTTTGGAGAAGCGGCGTCTCAGAGAGAATGATGTGGCATACCCGGTTTTCGTGGCCAAGGTGCCAGAGGGCAAGGGCTTTGTGGATGGCGACATCGGGGGTACGATCGTCCTGCGGTTTGATGACATCTTTGCTATGTTTAACCTTCATCCGCTGCACTACACCTTCGTTCGGCTATTTTCGCTGAGTATGGAGATGCGGATCATTAGAGACAAGACCCCGGACATCGTGATAGTCGACCCCTTCTACATGTGTGCCAACCTCTTGAGTAGCGCTGGGGACCGCCAAGTTGCGAGTTCACACCTCGAAGGCATCATTCTGGCAAACCCAGATAAGGATAACTTCCTTGTGTCTTACTTTCCCGAGTAAGTCATCCCTTAACTGCCCCGTAACATATGATTTCTTAGATTTCGATCGTTCTTTTTTATCTAACATTCCGTGTTCTGTGCAGTGACACACATTGCACACTCATCCTCTTAAGCCCGAAATATTCCATGGCCACGTATTTCGACCCGAACTGTGACTCCAAGATAGACTACACAAATACCAAGAAAGTTCTTGATGATGTTCTCCCCGGCTACGCCAAATCTGGAGGCACCTTCACCAGGGCAGTTCGTAAGTACGGCAAGCATGTGTTCGCCCACAATACGACGTTCTGCTGCGTCAAGCAGCCGCCTGGCGGTCAGAAGGATTCCTACTACGCCCTCCATCACATGCGGGCGATCGTAAGGGACTTTCATCACCTTCTACTACCAGATAATCTCAAAGATTGGGCCACGAGCTTGTCGGCAATCCAGGACGCGGACATCAGACAAGAATTCTTTCGCATCCAGTTGGACTTTGCGCACATCATCCATCAAGATGTCCTTCATACCTCGGGGTAGTTCTTCCTCAGATATCAACCGTCCAACAGTGAGATAGACGAAACGCTACAAATGTAGGCTTACAATGCCCGCGATTTCATGACCATCACGACAGACGGCGGCTTCATCCACGCTCCTGTCCCATGAGTCGAGTCGAAAGTAGTGATGTGTAGTTCTGAAACATTGATTGGCTCATGTTGTAATTAAACTTTAATGAATTGTATGTCTCTTTGGTTTGGACAGTCGTTCAACTTAGATGTAATCGATGCTATTTATTAGTAGGACCCTGAATCGTGCTATTAATGTCTTACTTTTCTCTTCCGATCCTTTTGTTGCATACTTATATATTGCTTATGTATGTATTGTCTGTTGTTTGGCTTGTGCATAGAGATGCCGTCGTATGTCGTGTACAAGGGTAAGGTTCCCGGAGTCTACAACGACTGGGAGGAGTGTCGGAGACAGGTTCACCGTTTCAGCAGTAACAGTTACAAAGGGTACACCACTAGGGCGGAGGCGGAATCTAGATACGCCCGCTATCTAGCGGGAGAGAGGAGCGTTGGAGGAACCGGATGAAGACCAGTTTCATTGCAATGATGCTCATCGTGATGACCGCAGCTCTCTTCTATGTGATGGTAGTTTAGATGATCGATATCGACTTGTAATGTGAAGACAAACTCGATACTCGCGGTCTCGAGACTTGTAATGTTTTATCTTTGTTCGGTCTTTTGAATTCGGAGACTAATATGATGAATTGTATTTGGAGACTTATCTTCTATTGTCTTCGATGAATCTATTGTTGCTGTGTGCTGCTGTCTATATTCTGTCAAATAATATATTTTGTAACCTGTGCAAAAATCATAAAAGTAAAAAATATAAACTTAATATTCATACTAATGACGCATCACTACAGAGTGTGCCATTAGTATGCCAAAGTATACTAATGGCGCATCACCCAACAGTGTGCCATTAGTATGCCAAAGCACATTGTTAAATATGGCCCCCTGGGAGGCATACTAATGGTGCATGGTGTTCTATACTAATGGCGCACTGCATGGTGCGCCATTAGTATATACCAGATACTAATGGCGCACCAGTGGTGCGCCATTAGTTAGAAATACTAGTGGCGTGATACTAATGGCGCACCAGTAGTGCGCTATTAGTAGGCAAAACTGGTGCGCCATTAGTAGGCCTTTTCCTAGTAGTGGTACATGGGATTGTCTGAAGATTACCCCACTTGCGACTAAACCACCATGTAGTTATGCCTCTAAGTTGTGCCTCGACACATGGGAGATATAGCCGCATCGTGGGTGTTACAATCGTGTTCTTCGTCGAGCGTAATTAAAATCTGATTTTACTGCCCTGCATTGATTCTTATGATTTCCACAAAATCTTCAAAAGGTGTTTATTCTTCAACTTCCCAATCCTTAAACACCCAGATGCGTCAGTACCTTGATGTGTTTCTCTAAGCCATGTTTTTGGTCAAGATTCCTCAGCTGTATGGATTGTCAAATCTATACAACTCGGGAACCTAAGTCAAGAACGCTTAGTGAAATTCCTAAAGAAAACTATGGTCAAATTCCTCAAACTTGATTCTTTTGAAAAAATAGAGAACACATATGACCTCTCCAAATTCTTTGCACCTATACTCTGTCCACAGGTACAAATGTCTGCTGCGGAATCACTAGGTTCTCATCAACTTAACTCATTTGCAGCGTTCCTCGAAGATAAGTTGCACACTTCCTTAGAAATATCCATTGTTCAAAATCCTCAAGTGAAGAAAATGGCTGATGGGAAGAGACCCCAGAAGGGAGGAAAGAGACCAGAGTCCAACACTGCTTTTGAAATGCCTCAGGATATCTATGTAGAATATTGCACACCAGATGAAGCTACTCATGGGAAAGAAACCAAGAATCAGCACAAAGTGGGAATCCAGAGAATTGAGAGGAGATGGGCCAAGGAATGGAGGTATCGTTATGCTACTCCAAAGTACATGAAGAAATTTGCTATCAACCCTCCATGTCCAAGAGCTCCGTTGGCCCCTGTCCAAAAAGGCTGATCCCTCAAGCATCAGACGCGGTGAGGAATTTTCCAAAGAATGGGCCAAGCGACAAGCCAAATTTGGCTAAAGTGGCAAAATAAGCAGTGAAGAAATTCAATGAAGATTCTGTTACTGTTGCTACTGCCGAGGACTCTGCAAGTAAGCCTAAGAAGGCTTTGCCGAAGAAATCAGCTGTGAAGCCGAGTTCCTCAACAGCAATGCCCTCACGGCCAAGTTCAAAGCCCTCACGGCAAATTCCCCAGGCAACTTCTTCAAGGACAACGCCAATTCCCTTTGTTGCCACGAAATCCTCAACTGCTGCTCCAAAGTCCTAAACACCTATGCATCCTACCACGTGTCAAAGGACTGCATGCTTTTCAATTGCTTCTGGAGCATCTGCAAGTTCCTCAGCTCCACTACTATCCTCAATAGGTCCAACCTTGTTGAAGGTCAAAGCTGCTGCTGAACGTGGATGGAGGCCAAGTCCTCATGAGAAGCAAGTGGCATTCCAAGTTCCGTCTGATGATGATGAAGCTGATGATGAAGAACTCGCTGAAATCATCAGGGACAAGAAAGAAGGGGCCGCTAGAGCCAAAGGCAGTTATGTGCCTCTGATGCCGGATCCGAAGAAGATCCTTGATTTCATTGATCTCTAGCACAAAGATCCTAACACTCCACTGCCTGACCTGAACCTGACTCCTGGTCAAAGTCACATGTTAACCTCCTTCATAGGCGAAGAAAAGGGAAATATGAGAAGGACATGCAAGTCAAGAAGGCCCAGTACAAGAAGGAGCGATTTTTGAAGAAAAATGTTCTGAACATGTCTCCTGAAGAACTTGTAAACATCCAAAAGGAGGTAAAAGGCCTCAATGATGAATTTGGCATATATCATGCAGACTGGCTCGATGCCAAGGTCAGATTCATCAATATCTCAAAGAACCTCAAGCTCAGTGTTGCAACTCCATCACAACAAGAAATTCCTCAGGGTGAAGCATCTGCTCAGCCCACTGAAGAAAATGCAAGCACAGCTGATGATAATCATGCTACTGAAGAAACTAAAAGTACCAGGGCCGATGAAGAAATTGCAGCTCCTGTAGAAATTGCCAGGGCAACCACCAATGTTCCGCCTGAAGAAACCGGTCATGCCAGGGCGACTGCATCAGTCCTGCCTAAAGAAACTACACCAACTTCATCTTCTCCTCCTACCAAATCTTCAGAGATGAAGAATATCAACCTTCCTTATGCAATGGAAGTGAAGAAAACCAAGGCTGCAGAGAAGGCAATTGTGAATAAGAGGAAAGCATTAACCTCTGTAGAGTCCTCAACTCCTAAGAAAGTGAGGACATTGACGAGATCTTTCATCAACCCAATTGATGTTGTTCCTATTTCAATAGTGCCATCAAAGGCAATTGTCCCATTTGGTGAAGAATATGTCATTCTAGATGACATTGATGAGTAAAATCCTTCCGCTGCTTCTTCAGAGCAGTTGGATGAAGAAATAGAAGTGGAAGATATCCCTTCAACACCACTGGTTTCATCGCCCATGCCTTAGTTCACAGCTAAAGAATCATGCGTTGAAGAAATGGAAGAAGAAGACGTGGATATTGGTTCAACAACTCTCATGCTGAATGATGACTATTGGGAAAGACTTCACCGAAATTCACCATTTACCACACCTTTGCATCCAATTCCTTAGTCCCCTATACAAAATGAAGAAATTCAAACAGGATCTGAAGGACGTCAAACTTCTCTTCTTTTCATTCCTGAAGAAATTCCAGCTGCAACAGCTGAAGAAATGGACAATCAAACCACTGCCGAAGAACCTGAAGCTTCAATTCCTCAGGCAGCAGCTCCAGAGATTTTGAAGCAAGATGTTGTGAAACCATCAACTGCTAATCTTCAGCCCAGGCAGCAAAATCCTCATGCTAAAAGGCCAAAGTTCAAGGCTGATGATTTCTTCACTGAGCACCATTTCTTCATGGATTTCAATCCATATGACTCAGCAAGACATCGACGCAAGCGATTCTGGACTGCCAGTCAAATGAATTTCTATTCATCACTCCTGTTAGATAAAGACAAGGTATTTGAGCACCGTCAAATTCCTCATGTTGACATGGAGTCCATTGCTTGCTTCCAGCCGGTCTTGAATGTTCTTCATGAAGCTGGGCTACTGAATTTCTGCGCTGACATCTGCGATTGGAATGTAGAACTAATTCTTCAATTCTATGCCACTCTACACCTCACTGGAAACGTTGCTGATGTGAATTCATGGGTGCTTGACTGGATGACCGAGAATACTCATTACAAAGCCCTGACCTCTTAATTGCTTCATGCCGTACTAGTCAGTCCTCCTGTTGAAGGCGCAAGGCACATGTATGAGGAACCTGAACTTTCAAATCATCTTATGGAAGTGCTGATGAAGCATTTGAAGGTTGTCCAAGCTCCAAGAACCACCTTCCTAGTGAAGGATTTGCTTTATGTGCCTAGGACAGTCTACCGCATTCTGACCAAAACCCTCAGTCCGATCAAAGGCAACAACTCTGAAGAAGAGGAAGTTGTTGGTATCATGAAGAATCTATTGTTCAACATCATTCATGGGATTCCCATTAATTATCATGATTATTTCACGAGGACTTTGGCTAATGTTGCATTGTCGCCATTTGAGTTGAAACCTTATGCACCATGGATTATGAAATTCATCAGAACCAGGTCTTCAATTCACTACAAGGCAGACTGTCAGAATCGCCTCAGCTATTTGCCTCCTATTGAAGTCCTCAAATGGACCATTTCCTCAGTTGATGAAAAAGGCAAAGCTGCTAGTATTGATGAAGGCACTCATCCATTGGATGGTCAGTTTCGCAAAGCTGCATCTTACTCCACCAATGATGACTCTGTAACTCAAGACTCTGCAGCAAAAGCTTCAAAGCCAATTCCTCAAGCCACCGAACCACGCGTGATGACTAATCGTGAGCTTCTCCTAAGTCTTCATTAGAAGGTCGATCGCAATCACAAGTGGGTCAAGCGTCAGTTTGGCTCAATTGTTCAGAACATGATTGTCAGACAAAACACTATGAAGAAGAACCACTACTATGTGCATGAAATCTTCGATCACACTTGGGCCATATTGTCTCACCTCTATGGTGACAAAGACCTCAAGCAGACGGGATTTCAACATGACTTTGACTGGTGTCAGCCTCCTTCGAAGAAATTCAATAAGGTCAAAGTTCCTCAGCTCGTCACAAGTTCATATTCTTCATCACGTGACACGGATGAAGCTGAAGATTTGAATGACACTGCGGTAGGCCCTACTTCAACTGACGACCCCAACAACATTGGTGCTCCTCCATCGATTTCATGATGTTATTCTTCAAGGGCGTTAGTCCTATTTTTTCGTCCCTTTTGGTCATTCGATGACAAAGGGGGAGAAATTTGAGTTAGTCTTCAAGCGGGTCTTATATATGGGCTGTTTTTTCTATTAAGTTACAACTCTTGCTCTTCTGAGGTGTTTGCTATGATGAGTTGTAAACTTAAGTCCGATGGTGGTCTGACACTTTTGAAATTCTTTCTGCATGCTTATTTCCTCAAGTACCTTAATGCACGCATCCTCAATTTCGTCAGACACCTTTTACCATCATGCATTTCAAATTCTTCATATTATATGTTAAATGTATGTATGGATTACAAGATATAGGGGGAGATCTCCATGATATTACTCTACAATGTGCATTTGCAATCCAAAGAAAATTCCTCAGATATGCACATCTTTAGGGGGAGTTCTTCTATATCTTGCAATCAAATTCCACAATATCAGTATTTACTCTTCATATGTTATCCCTGTTAAGAACACAACCTATTTTTCATCAATCACCAAAAAGGGGGAGATTGTAAGTGCATCTAGTGCACCTTAGTGAATTTTGTGTATTGAAGACTTATAGGTTAAGGGATTAATGTGTTTGTGAGTGTACACAGGTTCTATAAGTCTATGAGGACTTCGATATTTACGAAGAAAGTCGACCCCGAAAAATGAATGTCTTCAGTTGAAGACTTTGGTTTTCTTGAAGAGCTTGAAAATGAGGAAATTGGTGTGACCCTGAAGACTTTGATATTGATGCGAGGATTATGAAGCGTAAAGACTTTTTTTGTAGTTTCATTTTCTCTTTCTTGAGTCATAGGAAACACCGTATTGTTAAAGGGGGTCGAGGTAAAACTAAGGAAACACTTTCCAAGTAATGCTCATGTCAAATCCTACATCTACCCAATCCTTTCGAGTGAAGCCATTGGAAATCTCATACAATTCAGTCAATTTCTTCAGTGACAGAGACAAAGTTCTTCTGTTCTCTGAGGAATTTGTTCTGACTGATGAGTTAGGAATCCGCCAGTGCGGACTGCCTACAAGTGAGGAACATGATAGCCCTGAGGAATTTGAGAGCTCAATTTTCGATCGTTGTTGTGCTATGCGCCAGCTGTCCCAGAATATCTTATCCACCTAGCAGTCATATCATTGAAGGGAGTTTATGTCTTATCATGTCGGGCTGCTCCCCGGCTATAAATAGCCGCCCCCTACAACCACTAGCTGGTTGGCTGCTCCAGAGAAACTGATACCAGTCATTGAGAGCATCCCATCCTCCGAGGACTTTGAGCGAAAATCATCAGTGAGGAAAAACCAAACCCAAACCCAAACACCTACAACCCAAAGTGATTGAGCATCACTAAAGAGATTGTTACTATGTGGAACCGACGTTTGTTACCTTTGAAGAGTGTGCATCTTCCAGACGGTTAGGCGTCATGGTCTAGAGCATCCAAGAGGAATTGTAGATCGCTGAGTGACCAAGTCTGGGAAGGTTTGGAAGTCACCTGAAGACTTAACACGAGTGATTGGGCGAGGTCTGTGTGACCTTAGCTCAAGGAGAATATGGTGAGGACTGTGTGTCCTTAGGTTTAAATACATAGCCGCTCCAACCAGACGTACAACTGTCACAACGGTTGGAACTGGTCTACCAAATCATTGTCTTCACCGAGCTACTGGTTCTATTTCCTCAACCCTTTCATTTCCTCATTTATGTGTTGATGAAATTGATTGTTATTGTTTGAAGACTTTGACTAAAGACTTTCTCAATTTCCTCAAACCTATTTCTTCAGTCACTTTGTCTTCTGCTTGCTTATCCTGTTTACACGCTACCTCTACTCTATGCTTGTTTCATATCATCATGATGACTGTGTTACTGCCACGTTATGCTTGCACCTTAGTAATTATTCCGCTGCTTTTAGTTCGCCACTTAGCAAATTCCTCAAGTCGAATTTGCTCAGTGACGAATTCATAAAAATCGCCTATTCACCCCCCTCTAGTAGATATAACACACTCCAATTATATTATCTATTTTGGATGTTATTATATGCATTAATATGCTATTTTATATAATTTTTGGGACTAACCTATTAGACTAGAGCCCAGTGCCAGTTTATGTTTTTCCTTCTTTTTGACTTCTACAGAACAGGAATATCAAACGGAGTCCAAACGGAATAAAACTTTACGATGATTTTTCTTGGACCAGAAGACACCTACGTGACTTGGAGAGAGGGCTAGGAGAGTATCGAGGAGGCCACAAGCCTCCAGGGCGTACCCCAGGGGGGCTTGGCTTCTAGGCCCCACGGGAGTCCTCTAACCCTAGTTCCACCTCTATATATTCTCAATTATTTGCCCAACATCAGAAGTGTCCACCAAAATACTTCTCTGTCACCGTAAGCCTTTTTTCTCGTCAGATCCCATCTTGGGGCCTTTTCTGGCACCCTACCGGAAGGGAATTCAATCACGGAGGGCCTCTACATCAACCTTGCCACCCTTCCGATGAAGCGTGAGTAGTTTACCACAGACTTAAGGTCCATAGCTAGTAGCTAGATGGCTTCTTCTCTCTCTTTGAGCTTCAATACAATGTTCTCCTTGATGTTCTTGGAGTTCTACCTGATGTAATCTTCTTTTGTAGTGTGTTTGTTGAGATCCGATGAATTATGGATTTATGATGAGATTATCTATGAATATTATTTGAGTCTTCTCTGAACTCTTTGATGCATGATTAAGATATCTTTGTATTTCTCTTCGACCTATCAGTTTGGTTTCGCCAACTAGTTTTGGGTTCAATCTTGTGGTGTCCTCACCCAGTGACAGAAGGGGTAGCGAGGCACGTATTCTATTGTTGCCATCAAGGATAAACAGATGTGGTTTATATCATATTTCTTGAGTTTATCCTTCTACATCATGTCATCTTATTTAAAGCATTGCTCTTTTCTTATTAACTTAATACTCTAGATGCAGCTAGGAGTCGGTCGATGTGTGGACTAATAGTAGTAGATGTAGAATCGTTTCAGTCTAATTGTCATGGACGTGATGCCTATATTCATGATCATTGCCTTAGATATCATCATAACTATGCGCTTTTCTATCAATTGCTCAACAGTAATTTGTTTACCCACCGTATGTTTTCTTTCAAGGGAGAAGCTTCTAGTGAAACCTATGGCCCATGTGTCTATTTACCATCATATATTTTCAGATCTATAAACCCCAAAACCCAAAAATTCCTTGCTGCAATTTATTTATATTTACTTTAGTTTGCCCTTTTATTTAGCTTTTATACCTATCTCTATTAGATCTCACTCTTGTTTGTGACCGTGAAGGGTTTGACAACCCCCTTTTTCGCATTGTGTGAAAGTGTTTGTTAGTTTGTGCAGGTGCGTATATTGGGGACTTGCTTGTGCCTCCTACTAGATTTATACCTTGGTCCTTAACTGAGGAAAATACTTATCTCTACTTTGCTGCATCACCCTTTCCTCTTCAAGGGAAAACTCAACGCAAGCTCAAGAATTAGCACTACCTGCCACGCCAAATGTTGAAATCGGGGCTCCAGGACCCAAAATAAGGTTCAAACTCTGGGGTGTGCGTGTAATACTCCGCCAAGCTATGGCTTGCTGCTCACTACCCAACGGTGATGCTCCGTCGTGCCCAAGCAAGATGGGAGAGGAATGGGACATAGAGGTTTACCCAGGTTCGGGCCACCTTGCGGTGTAAAACCCTACTCCTACTTTGTGGTGGATTGCCTTGCAAGGAGGATGAAGATGAACTAGTACAAGGGAAACTAGAGTGCTTCACCTGGATCGACCTCTATCTATGGTGGCGACTAGCCTATACTTATACTGGCCTTGGTGCTCTTCCCTCATGGCCTAGGAGGGAAGGGATACCACCATGGCCAATCTTTAGGGGGACAGTAGTACACCCTATCGTGACTAAAGGTGGTCCTCGCCTGCAAAGCCTCTGGTTGTGACGCGCTGGTGGGCTCGACGATGACCTCCGTCCTATTGAGCCCGTGGTCTTGGTCTTGTTGAACCAAAGATGTAAGCTTTGGGGATTCCTTGGGAACCCGCGTGCTAGCTCTGCCCCTCAAGGTGGTTCCTAACAAAGGCGTCCAAGGCTTCCGACCGGTTGACGAAGGACAATGTCATAGCGTCCTCACTGGCCATGTAGATTCCTATGTACACGACTTCCTCATACACATGGATGTGTAGGTTGATGAATTTTTCCAGGGCGAGGCCCTCACGGCGAGCGCCACCTCCAAGTGGACATTCTTCATTCCGTCGACGGGCAGTCGTAGGGCTACCAGTACTTGAAAGAGGTTCCCACTATCAGTGTCAAAACCGGCGGATCTTGGGTAGGGGGTCCCGAACTGTGCGTCTAAGGCGGATGGTAACAGGAGGCAGGGGACACGATGTTTTACCCAGGTTCGGGCGCTCTTGATAGAGGTAAAACCCTACGTCCTGCTTGATTGTTCTTGATGATATGAGTATTACAAGAGTAGATCTACCACGGGATCAGAGAGGCTAAACCCTAGAAGCTAGCCTATGGTATGATTGTATGTTGTCCTACGGACTAAACCCTCCGGGTTATATAGACACTGGAGGGGGCTAGGGTTACACAGATTCGGTTACAAGGGAGGAGATCTACATATCGGTATTGCCAAGCTTGCCTTCCACGCCAAGGAAAGTCCCATCCGGACACGGGACGAAGTCTTCAATCTTGTATCGTCATAGTCCAACAGTCCGACCAAAGGATATAGTCTAGCTGTCAAGAGACCCCCTAATCCAGGACTCCCTCAGTGGCCCCTGAACCAGGCTTCAATGACGATGAGTCCGGAGCGCAGTGTTGTCTTCGGCATTGCAATGCGGGTTCCTCCTCCGAATACACCATGGAAGAGTTTGGATGCAAGGATAGTGTCCGCCCCTGTAAAATAAGTTCCACATACCACCGTAGAGAGAATAATACTTCCATAAATCCAATCTGCTGACACGTTTTGATAGTATGACATCACTTCATGGCCCGGTTATTATTCGAACCACTTTTCTCAACCGGCTCCGCACACATCGCGAGGCGGTTTTCTCGATACGTCTTGTCAAAGCAGAGATCGTGTTCCCCTTATCACGGGATTCTCGTCAATACGGACGTGGGTAACCCAACCGCACCATCAATTACGGCGCCTGGGGAATAAGCGGTTTTGCCAGGCAAGTGGGAGACACATCGCCTCTTCCGCCCTTATAAAGGGATAATGATTTACTTGTTTAACCCACGCCTTCTTCTTCCTCGCTTACCCATTCCCGCACACTCGAGCTCCAGCGCCCAAGCTTGCATTCTTCTTATCAAACCACTCCAAGCATGTCGGGAGCAGGAGGCAAGTGGATGGTCAACTCCGTCACGCAGGAGAATGTCAAAAAATTACGGGCAGCCAGATATATAGCCGCAGATATCGCGCATCGGCTGCCCGATGCGGGGCAGATCGTCCCAACGCCCGAACCCCATGAGAGGGTAGTTTTTCTTACCCATTTCGTCCGCGTACTGGGATTTCCCCTCCACTAGTTTGTCCGCGGGCTCATGTTCTACTATGGGCTGGATTTTCATATCTGGCCCCCAACTTCATCCTCAACATCTCGACGTTTATCGTCGTGTGCAAGGCCTTCCTCCGCATCAGGCCCCACTTTGGCCTATGTCTAAAAACCTTCAATGTCAAACCGAAGGTGGTGAGCGGCCAGCAAGCAGAGTGCGGAGGCGCCATGGTGGGCAAGATGCCTAATGTCACCTGGCTCGAGGGCACCTATGTGGATAGCATAAAGGGGTGGCAATCGGGGTGGTTCTATATCACCGAGCCGCGCGACTCCAAATGGGTGGCGGCTCCCAAATTTTGATCTGGAATCCCCACGTGGCTTACCTCCTTGAAAAAGAAGGGCCTGTCCTGGGGCTCTCCAGTAGAGTTGACCGGACTCCAGACCTGCATCCAGAACATGACAAACAAGAAAATCAAGCTTGTCAACGTGGTCCAGGTTATGCTCTTCCGCCGGATCCTTTCGTGTCAACGGCGGGCGTTTGTTTTGTGGGAGTTCGACTCGGCCAAACACCAGACGCTGCGAGAGCTCTATGACACAACACACGAGGACGTCTGGAGGGTGCTGTTCAAGAGCATCGAGATCCCTCCCCCCCTCAACGAGGACCGCGGACTCAGCACAAAGTGTCGCGCCAATCCGGTAAGCTTTTTATATTTCTTAGGGTATTCGTTTGCCCCGGTTTAGTTGTGTGCAAGATCTGAACTTCCATGTCGTCAACAGGACTGGATAGAGACGGCGGAGCAACTTGAGAGCCCAGCCCCGCTGCCCGAAGATCCTGCAGACGCTCTTCTGACGAAGATGCTGACTCCGGCACCCTACGAGGTGCCGGAAAAGACCAAGAAGAAGGCGGCAGGAACCCGAAAGGGTCTCCGGCACAAGGTTGTATCGGAGTCATCGGATGATGACTCCGACGCGCACTCCTCCCATGGAAAGGAGGAGGAGGAGAAAAGTTCTCCCCCCAGGCGGGGGAGACAAGAAAAGGAAGGCGGACCCATCCGGGGAGGCCAAAGGGTCCAAGAAGGGAAAGACCCTCCTTTCGGACTGTGCCACGACGGCCGCCGACAGCGGCGACGAGTGGCTGCCCAGGGACAAGCCCCTGGCAAAGTCGTAAGTGTCCGAACACCATAGTACTTCATGATATGTTTTATTGCACTGCCTTTCCTCATGCCGAAGATGATCATGCAGTCCGTCCCAAGCTCATCTCGATGTACCCTCATCGAGCGGCTCTTTGGACTCGTCGGATATGAACAACAGTTCTGTTCTGACAGCTTCCACCCCTCGCCCTACAGACAACGCCGAGGACCCTACGGGAGGTGGTCCTGGGCGTGCCTCGCGGCGACTTCCCGGACCCTAGGTACCAAGGGAGCGAGGCTCCCACGGGCTTCAAGTTCGGGTCCCAGCCGGACACTGCACCGGAACCCTCGATGGTTCCGGACTCCGGCAGGCGGTCCCCCGTTAAGGGGGGCCAACCATCCGCGCCGATGTCCTCTATCCAACCAGAAGCACCGGACAACCTGCTGGAAGCGCTTCGCAGCGCTTACATCAAAGAAGAGCACCGCACTATCATGAGTGCAGTGGTGGAGAAGGTTCAGTCCACCAAAATCGGACTGACCGGTGCCTGCACCAGCCTCCTAACAGGCTTTGAGGTGAGCAATCAAAGTATAAGAAAATATACCGCATAGATAGTAGCCCCTGATGCTCTGACCGGCGTTCGCGAAGAAAAGCCGAATAGAGGATCAAATGATAACTCATGAGTCTAATTAGAGTATGTCTGTGTGTATGTGCAGGCTTCACTGCTGGCCGCTACCGCACGTACTGCGGAGGTCTCTGCGCTAAAGCAGGACTTGAAGCGGTCCGAGGACGAGCTCAGCCTGACCAAGAGGCAGCTCGAAGAGAGCAAAGGTAAGAAATACCCCTATCTATATAGTTAAAAAGAAGTTCTGGTATAAAGTAATAGGATCATCATGGATTTGTCAGGGGCCATGACCGAGGTGGCGACCCCGAGGAAGGCGTTGTCCGAGGCCGAAGACAAAACGGCCAAGGAATGCATTGAACGGGAGAAACAAGAAGCCCGAGTGGGCGAGGTGCAGCAAGAGCTCGAGGCTCTCACCAGAAAGCACAAGTCCTTGGAGCTGGACTCTAAAACGCGAGAGTCTGAGCTCACGCAGGTGCTTGAAAGTGTCCGGAGCGCCAAGGCCAAAGCCCAAAAGGCCCTCCAGGAGAATGATGAGGCGAAGAAGATAGCAGCAGGTAAGGCATCCAATATGCAAAGCAAGCATGTGAAGGAGAATTTCCTTTTTCTTACCTGAGTTCAGAGCTCTCCAGGAGCATTTGCAGATCTTCCCTGCAGTGTGTTGGATGCCACGGAATTTTACCGGGATGAGGAGGGGATCTCAATGGAGAAGTTGTTCGGGTCTCAGTATACTGGGACCGAACAACCCGCGGCCTTGGGCGACCAGTTAAAGCAGTTGGTCGAATTTCACAAGGTGGCCGAACAGGCCATGAGGGGCCTTATAGTCTGGATGTGGCCTAGCGAGCCCCTGTCTGGCAGCTACTTCAGTCTGGTGCGACGGCTGGTGGAAGCCTGCCCACGGCTTGAGGTCATCCAGCGGTCTGTCTACATCGAAGGTGCACGCAGGGCTTTTGCCCAGGCGAAGGTGCACTGGGCGAAGCTGGACGCCATGAAGCTTGTGAAGGAGGGGCCGCCGGAGGGCAGGGAGCATCGCCGCCCCAAGAATTATTATGAGGGTCTCCTGGAGGGATCCCGCCTAGTGGCAGATGAGTGTGCCAAGAATGTAATTTTTGAGTGAACATGCTCATGTGATCATGTAAAATGAAACGAGTTCATTTGCGCCATGCGACGCTTTCTTAATTTAAAATATTACCTTCTGTGCGGCCGTTTATAAAATCTGAGAGTTGGCCAGTCGTCGGCTTCTGCCCCCATGTAACTAGTAGCGGGGTGTTCGGGATAAACCTAAACACTCATTACCCCAATGTTGGGTCCTCCAAGGGAGGTGTTCAACACAATGAACTAGGCAATCAGACTATAATGCTTTATCACTCTCACTTAGCCATAGAAGTCTATGATTTTAAATTTTGGCGAAGCCCCTGGTATTCGGAGGGCCGAATTTGGGCCGCTATACACGCCTAAGCCAGACAAGGCCGACTCCTCGCCTGAAGCGGAAAAAGTCTTTAAGGACTTGAGACCTCTCGAACAGCGACCAGTCTCTCGCCTTATCATGACATTTAGTTTTTGGCTTTATCTACTGAGGTGCTCGTCCGGAAGAACCGGGACACAATCGCAGTAGTTCTCCCACCGCTACCTTAGCCGATATAGCGGAACATAAGGTACCAAAGCATGGGAGCCGGGCAACCCAACATTTGACCCAAGACATGATTCAGAGTAGATGCATATAATGATATAAGTTCGGGGTGCCGCACTGTCGAAAGTGTTCGGACCTCTTGCGCCGTATTATGGGGTAAACGAGAGCCCCTGGCATACTGACCGTACCTGAGCGTGCAGGTGCAGAATGTCATAAATGGACATATAAGAGAAAGAGAAAAACTTAAATAATGCAATGACAGATTAATAATATGCATTGTTATTTGAATAATACGTCGAAGCGTACTGGTACAAGTAGTGCAATAAGCTGAAAGTAGGACAGTTCAAAATGACCCATCCAAGGCAAGCTACGCATAAAGAGTGAAAAACGGGTATATCGAGTATTACTGGAGACCACCTGGCGGTTCCCGTGTTCATCTTAGCTTCTTACCTCATCGGTTGTTGCTTCCAGAATGTGTCTGGTAGTCGTACTGCCGGAAAGGCCTTCCGAAGAGTTAGGCCCTGAAAGAGAAAAGGAATGTCAAAGGTATACAACCCCTGGTGTGGTTAAGCCACAATGCGGGGCATGTCCTGATTGTGCCACCGCCTATGTCCATGGTATTTTCAATGCGTAGTTATGTACGCGCTGCACGAATTTCATTGCTGCACAAGGACTGGGATGGGGGCCGAATTGCAAGGTGAGCACAGATCGTGCCAGGCGATCCTATTGCAGATTATTCCGGACTCCCTTGAAGGTGTCCGGGGGCTGTAACACCGAATGAGTGGTCTGTCTAAACAGGCTGCTTTGTGCCTCTGCTACATGGGCCGCAATGTGCTCTTCCGTACGGAGCGAGCGTTCTGTGTTTCCATTTACTGTTATGACCCCGCGAGGACCTGGCATCTTGAGCTTGAGGTATGCATAATGCGGCACTGCATTGAATTTTGCAAATGCTGTCCGTCCGAGCAGTGCATGATAGCTATTGCGAAATGGGACGATGTCGAAGATTAGCTCTTCACTTCGGAAGTTATCCGGTGATCCGAAGACCACTTCTAGTGTGATTGATCCTGTGCAATGGGCCTCTACACCTGGGATGACACCTTTAAAGGTGGTTTTGCTGGGTTTGATCCTTGAGGGATCGATGACCATTTTTCGCACTGTATCCTGATAAAGTAGGTTGAGGCTACTGCCGCCGTCCATAAGGACTCGAGTGAGATGAAATCCGTCAATGATGGAGTCTAGGACCAGTGCAGCAGATCCGCCATGACGGATGCTAGTGGGGTTGTCCCTGCGATCGAAGGTGATCGGACAAGCAGACCATGGGTTGAACTTTGGGGCGATGGGCTCCATCGTGTAGACGTCCCGTAGTGCATGCTTCCGCTCCCTCTTGGGAATGTGGGTTGCGTATATCATGTTTACTATCTTTACTTGTGGGGGAAACCGCTTCTGTCCCCCCGGTTTCGGCGCCCGGAGCTCCTCCTCGTCATCGCTATGCAGCCCCTTGTCCTTGTTTTCAGCATTTAACTTGCCGGCCTACTTGAAAACCCAGCATTCTCTGTTGGTGTGATTGGCTGGCTTTTTAGGGGTGCCGTGGATTTGACACAAGCGATCCAGTATGCGATCTATACTGGACGGAGCCGGAGTATTTCTTTTGAACGGCTTTTTCCGCTGACCGGATCTAGAGCCTTTGAATCCGGCGTTGACTGCCGTATCTTCGGTGTTATCGCCGTTATTGTAGAGCTTTGTTTTATTACGACTCTGCCTACCGTTAACGTCTTTGGTATCCAAGGTATCCGGATTCCTTGATGTGTTGTTGTTGCGAGCCTGCCAGTTGTCCTCGCCCCTTGAAAAAGCGGGTCATGAGTGTTGTGAGGGCCGCCATAGATTTCGGCTTCTCCTGGCCGAGGTGGCGGGCGAGCCACTCGTCGCGGATGTTATGTTTGAATGCCGCTAGGGCTTCTGCATCCGGACAGTCTATGATTTGATTTTTCTTGGTCAGGAACCATGTCCAGAATTTTCTGGCCGATTCCCCTGGCTGCTGGGTTATGTGGCTCAAGTCATCAGCATCCGGTGGCCGCACATAAGTGCCCTGGAAGTTGTGAAGAAATGCATCTTCCAAATCCTCCCAACTGCCGACGGAATCTGCTGGCAAGCTATTCAGCCAATGCCGAGCAGGTCCTGTGTGTTTTAGTGGGAGGTACTTGATGGCATGTATATCATCACCGCGAGCCATGTGGATGTGAAGGAGGAAATCCTCAATCCATACAGCGGGATCTGTTGTGCCGTCGTATGATTCGATATTTACGGGTTTGAAACCTTCCGAGAATTCATGATTCATAACTTCATCAGTGAAGCATAGGGGGTGTGTGGCGCCTCTGTGCTGGGCTATATCCCGACGTAGTTCGTATGAGTCTTGTCTGCTGTATTCGGCCCGGCCGGATTTACTCTTGGTGTATCCGATGCGACGATCATCGTCTCCTGTGGGCGCACATGTTCGTGTCCCGTATATTGACCTTGCAATTTTTGCCTTGCTGTCCAATATCTCTCGTAGGTCCTCTATGTTTCCCTAGGACTTAGTATCTTTGACTGAGTGGCGACGGGGAGCAGGCTGAACTTTGGGCTGAAACGCCTCTCTGGCTCGGCTGCGTAGTGGCCGATCAGCCCCATTGTACATTGGTGAATGAGATTTGAATGCTTCCTCCTTGAGGTGAGGTAGCAACCTGCGTTTTGGGTAACTCTTGGACGGGCGCTCGAGTTCATGCTCGTTGGCCGCAAGGACTTCGGTCCACCTGTCTGCTAGCAAGTCTTGATCAGCTTGAAGTTGTTGCTGTTTCTTCTTTAGGATATTTGCCGTGGCCATAAGCCAGCGCTTGAAGTGCTCTTGCTCGACGGGGTCCTCAGGAACGATAAATTCGTCGCCGCCGAGGCTCGCCTCGTCTTCGCAGAGATGCATGTAATTGTCCTCCTCTGGTTCTCCATCTGCTGCCTACTCTGGGGGCTAGCTTGTTTGTCCTCTAGCTTTGCACCGTGCTGGAGGGAATTGTTGTTGTCTTCGGCGCTATCCGGAGTGTTATTATTTCCTGTGCCGGTATCACTGCTCTTACTGTGGCGGGACTTAGAGCGGCACCGCTGACGTCGGTGCTTGGGTTGCTTCTTGGAGGGGTCATCCTCCGCTTTCTCCTCGCCATTGGCTTCTTTGGGGGTGTCCACCATATATATATATATATCATATGATGAGGTGGCGGTCCAGTCCCCCGAGGGCGGTCGATCCTGTTCGTCTTCGGCTTCGTCGTCCATACCGTCGAAGTCTTCAGAGCCAAAGTCGAGCATGTCGGTTAAGTCGTCGACAGTGGCTACTAAGTGGGTGGTGGGTGTGTAGCGAATTTCTTCATCGTCCGCATCGCATTCTGGCCGGACGTAGTTCGGCCAAGGTTCTCCTGACAGGGAGAGAGACCTTAATGAATTTAGCACATCTCCAAAAGGTGAGTGCTGAAAGATATCCGCGGACGTGAACTCCATGATCGGCGCCTAGTCAGACTCGACGGGCACAGATACGAGCGGCTCGGAGTCCGTGGCTGAGGATGAATCCAATGGTTCGGGAACACGGCTCTCGTAAGGGGTGAAGTCAGTATCCGGCTCTATCGCCGCTGAGAGTGCGGCCTCCATGGCGGGGTCCATCCCTCCGCTCTCGGATGGCGCGACTTGCTCTGGACTAAAGGCCGGAGTAGGTGCGGATGCGATCTCCCGAACACCGTCCGATGGTAGAGTTACAACTTGCTCGTCGTGACTGCACGACGCGTCCGGCATGGGCTCGAATCCATCGAAGATCAAGTCTCCGCGGATATCGGCCGTGTAGTTCAAGTTTCCAAATCTGACCTGATGGCCAGGGGCGTAGCTCTCAATCTGCTCTAGATGGCCAAGCGAGTTGGCCCGAAGTGCAAAGCCGCCGAATATGAAGATCTGTCCGGGGAGGAAAGCCTCACCCTGGACTGCATCGCTAGCGATGATCGAAGGAGCCATCGAGCCTTGTGGTGACCACACAGTGGAACTCTCAATGAAAGCACCAATGTCGGTGTCAAAACCGGTGGATCTCGGGTAGGGGGTCCCGAACTGTGTGTCTAAGGCGGATGGTAACAGGAGGCAAGGGACACGATGTTTTACCCAGGTTCGGGCCCTCTTGAGAGAGGTAAAACCCTATGTCCTGCTTGATTGTTCTTGATGATATGAGTATTACAAGAGTAGATATACCACGAGACCAGAGAGGCTAAACCCTAGAAGCTAGCCTACGGTATGATTGTATGTTGTCCTACGGACTAAACCCTCCGGTTTATATAGACACCGGAGGGGGCTAGGGTTACACAGAGTCGGTTACAAGGGGGGAGATCTACATATTGGTATTGCCAAGCTTGCCTTCCACGCCAAGGAAAGTCCCATCCGGACACGGGACGAAGTCTTCAATCTTGTATCTTCATAGTCTAACAGTCCAGCCAAAGGATATAGTCCGGTTGTTCGGAGACCTCCTAATCCAGGACTCCCTCACTCAACATGGAGGCCGATTAGGGTGGCAGGCAACAAGGAGCCTGGGCGTGCAGGCTAGAGGAGTACGACGATGTAGTCCGTTAGCTTCTTCACAACGGTGAACTTGTTGATGGTGGCAACAATCATCTTGTCCAACTGAGAGTCGTAGATAGCATCGAAGATGGCAATGAACCAGCCGGTTGCCAACACCCTCTGGAGATGATCCTCGGTGCCATACTGCAGGCTAGTGTCATTTTAAATGATGGCCGGTCGATTGCATCGCCACCATGGGTCTGAAGTGAGCACTGTTATGCTTAGTGCAGGTGCGTACAATGTAGTGGATGCATTGGAATGGAGGGGAGCCTTTATATGAGTGCAAACTGCATTGCATTCACATCTACTCCCTCAGCATGATACTAATTGAAGGAGGATGCATCATTGGCCATTCAACATTTTGGGAACTGCTACCCTCACCCTCGTTTGCATTAAAGCCGTATGGGGAACTATCCTGGTTTACTAGTTTACCGTCCATTTCTCCATTTATTTTTACCATCCTGGTTTACTAGTAGTTGACAAATCGAATAGTACTGCACCGCCCGCCGCACGCCCGACTGAACATGCCTCCATGCCTCCATCAGAGCATGGTTAATAATATAGCCGACTGCTGGTTATAACAAGTTGCCATGTCATCTATAGCCAATGTAATAACCAACACCTATAATAGTTCGCTATAAGAAAGTACTACTTGTCAACATATAGCCCAGCTTCCACTCTCACAAAGCTTCTTGGAGCTTGTGCTACAGCTGGCTGTAAGTCTATAGTCTGCTTCTCTTCTCTGTCCTCTTCTCTCTCTTCCAACTCAACAACAATATAATATTTAAATCCTTACAGCCCCCTTACATCACCTTATTATATTTGCTCTCAAACGCCTCAATTAATCCCGCATGCAAACCGAGAAACCTATTCTGGCCAAACGTCCGTTCATGAGCAGGCCGGAATTAACCACAATGCTGACCAAGGTCCTCCCATCCGCCCTCAGTTTAAATGAGGACAAACACCGACCAAACTCCTACCATCCACCGTCTATTTGAACGAGGCCAGACAGCAGGCAAGAATCGCACCCCTCCACCGCTGCCCCATCTCCTCCTTCACCATTTTCTCCACTCTTTCGATGGCTTCCTTGGAGCCGTTTTCCGGCATACTAGCTGGCTAGGTAGCCTGACAAGCCATCCGGAAACGAGTGAGGCCACTTTGTGCTTCACATACCGCCTAGCCTAGCGGAGCCACTTGCCGCCCCAAGCCGGTGCATGGTTCAGCAACTCGCTGCTCCTATTCAGCTCAACGAGGAGTGGTGAGTTGCTCCACTCTGGCACGGCGGCACGGGCATCGTCCCTGCTGCGTCGTACCGCGCCACCAGTGTCTGCAGCCGCGCCTCCCGTGCATGCAGCAGCGCCATGCAGGCATAGATAGAACCCGTGTGCGCGGAGTGCGTCGAGTCGGTGGCTAGCTTATCTGTGTCCGCCGCCATCATCAAGGAGAAGTAGAACACGGGAGCCGCCGCCACTTGGGTCCCATAAAGGCCACCGCCGAGGCGACTACTACATATACATGTGGTCTCTTGCATGGTTCATCTCTTGTGAGGACCTTCATCGATCCCGCAAGTGTCTGCCGGACATGAGGAAGACAAAGGGTCCACATGCGACCATTTCGATTAGGAATTAATTATACCATGAGAGCCGGATTAGCACCGCTTAGTTCATGTAAATGTAATGAAATCCATCATGTTTATATGAAGATCCAACTTTTTATATGAAATCCTTCATGGTTATATGAAACCAGTCCGTGTTTGCATGAATTTACTCTAGGTGGTTAGAGTTGTGAAAATGTATGCCACTGGCATTGGATGTCATCCTCCACGGACAGAAGCGTGTCGGCGTTCTGGGAACGGGGGTACCCAGACCTGCCTGCCTGTGGCCTACGGCATGGCTCCCTCGACAGTCCGGTATGGCCCAGCGGCAAGGTCTCCAGGACAAGACCCTAGCGAGGGCCCTCGCCTCGCAAGGCAGATGATGCCAAGACCTCAAGAGGAGGTGGCCTCCCAAGGTTGCCTCCCGAAGAGCGGAGATTTCTATGCAGGTACCCAGCCTCACGAGGCTGCGGTGATGTGAGCCATGGCGACCATGGCCAGGCGGGTGCCAGTGGGCGTAGATGAGATAGTTTCCTCTTTGGTGCTGAGGAGGCAAGGACGAGCACATGTTCCCTAGGAATCCCCCAAAGGTTTCCATTCCGATGCTACAAGACCAAGACCACGAGCTCGGTAGGACGGATGTCATCACCGAGCCCACAACTGCATCATGACCAGAAGCTTTGCAGGCGAAGACCACCTTTCGTCAGGATTAGATGTACTTCTTGTTCCCTTTCAAATTAGCCACTGTAGGATTGATACGTCTCCAACGTATCTATAATTTTTGATTGCTCCATGCTATATTATCTACTGTTTTGGACTATATTGGGCTTTATTTTCCATTTTTATATTATTTTTGGGACTAGCCTATTAACCGGAGGCCCAGCCCGGAATTGCTGTTTTTTGCCTATTTTAGTGTTTCGGAGAAACATAATATCAAACGGAGTCCAAACGGAATAAAACCTTCGAGAACGTGATTTTCTCACCGAACGTGATCCAGGAGACTTGGACCCTACTCCAAGGAGTCAAAGAGGAGGTCACGAGGGTGGGGGCGCCCCCCTAGGGCGCGCCCCCTGCCTCGTGGGCCCCTCGGTGCTCCACCGACGTACTTCTTCCTCCTATATATACATACGTACCCCCAAACGATCAGAACAGGGAGACAAAAACCTAATTCCACCGCCGCAACTTTCTGTATCCACAAGATCCCATCTTGGGGCCTATTCCGGAGCTCCGTCGGAGAGGGCCGTCATCACGGAGGGCTTCTACATCATCATAGCCTCTCCGATGAAGTGTGAGTAATTTACCTCAGACCTTCGGGTCCATAGTTAGTAGCTAGATGGCTTCTTCTCTCTATTTGAATCTCAATACAAAGTTCTCCCCCTCTCTTGTGGAGATCTATTCGATGTAATCTTCTTTCTGCGGTGTGTTTGTTGGGACGATGAATTGTGGGTTTATGATCAAGTCTATCTATGAATAATATTTGAATCTTCTCTGAATTCTTTTATGTATGATTGGTTATCTCTGCAAGTCTCTTCGAATTATCCGTTTGGTTTGGCCAACTAGATTGGTAGTTCTTGCCATGGGAGAAGTGCTTAGCTTTGGGTTCGATCTTGCGGTGTCCTTTCCCAGTGACAGAAGGGGCAGCAAGGCACGTATTGCATCGTTGCCATCGAGGATAACAAGATGGGGTTAATTTCATATTGCATGAATTTATCTCTCTACATCATGTCATCTTGCTTAAGGTGTTACTCTGTTTTTAACTTAATACTCTAGATGCATGCTGGATAGCGGTCGATGAGTGGAGTAATAGTAGTAGATGCAGAATCGTTTCGGTCTACTTGTCATGGACGTCATGCCTATATACATGATCATGCCTAGATATTCTCATAACTATGCTCAATTCTGTCAATTTCTCAACAGTAATTTGTTCACCCACCGTAGAATACATATGCTCTTGAGAGAAGCCACTAGTGAAACCTATGCCCCCCGGGTCTATTCTCATCATATCAATCTCCATCACTTTAATCTTGCTTTGCTTTTTTACTTTGCTTTTACTTTACACTTTGCATCTTTATACCAAAAATACCAAAAATATTATATCTATCAGATCTCACTCTCGTAAGTGACCGTGAAGGGATCGACAACCCCTAATCGCGTTGGTTGCGAGTAGCTATCGTTTTGTGCAGGTACGAGGGACTTGAGCGTGGCCTCCTACTGGATTGATACCTTGGTTCTCAAAAACTAAGGGAAATACTTATGCTACTCTGCTGAATCATCCCTTCCTCTTCAGGGAAAACCAACGCATTCTCAAGACGTAGCAGGGATCCCTTCCCGCCTAAGTTTTGAGGGAAGAGGACTGATGCCTCTATAAATAGAGGTTAGCCACCACCGTAGAGAGGTGTCGGACCCAGATCAGATCCCTTCCATCCTCACCACCATAGCCCTCGCGAGGTTGTTCATTCACTATACTTGTTCATCATCAGCCCCTCATGAGGCCAATCCACCACAAAGCAAGAGTAGAATTTTACACCGCAAGGTGGCCCGAACCTGGGTACACTGCCGTGTTCATCTTCTTCCCGCTCGTGCGCGTACCCGATGAGGCTAGGCTATAGGGCGATGGGCTTGACACTTGAGAGGTTGAGATATTCACACATGCCCCAGAGTTTGAACTTTCTTGGGTCTGCGGAGCCCTGAATCTGAGATTTGTCGCGCGATGTAGGGGCGTGTCAAAGTCTTTCTTCTGCTCCTGCATCGTCCTCGCTTCTTCGCTCGCATGGCCGACACACGCCGGGTCCGCGCCGAGCGCCGGGCAACGAACGACGCTCGTGGGGAACGGCGCTCCTCGCCGCTCTGCCTCTCCTGTCGCTAACACCGCCACCGACCCTGCTGCTCATGAGCAACACGACTCATTGCTGCCACACTCCGTTCGACGTGATGGTTGCACCACCACTCCATCACCCACTCTAGCCACCGCGTTGTCCTCCCACGCCCGCCGCGGGCCGGCAAACACGCAGGCTGCGCTGCTCCTGGCGCGCGAGCTGCTGGGCTACTGTCCCGCGAGCGACCACTATGACGACTTGCTTGGCCGCATCGCCGAGTTCGTCAACGCCGCCGCCGAAGCCCCTGCACCATCCTGCTCGCTTCGTCCCCCGGCATCCCAGCCAATTGGCATGGCCCACGGCACTCCACCTCCGTGCGGCGCCGACCACGAGCCCAGATGTGATGCTCCTCTACGTGACCCGCCGTATGGGGCGCCAGCGCGTGATGATGGAAGCTGCCAGGTGGTGCAACAGCCGCAAGGTGATGCACGCGTGCTTCCTACACCACCGCACCAAGACCGCGTGCCACTGGAGGCCGCGAAGCATGGGCGTCAAGACCGAGCTCGGCCCGTGCGGCCTGCACCTGTGAGTGTAGCAGGCTGCCGCGCCTTCACCCCGGAGCTGCGCCACGTCATCTGTCCCAGCAAGTTCAAGCCAGACCTGGCTCCATGCTATAGCTGCACCCTCGACCCTATGGAGTTCCTCAGCTCTACTCGCTGAGCATCGAGGCGGCGAACAGTGAGGAAAAGGTCATGGCGAACTGGTTTCCCATGGCTCTCGAGGATGGTGTGCGCTCCTGGCTCCTGCACCTCCTGGAGGGGTCGATCTTCTCCCGGGACGAGCTTAGTGAGCGCTTCATCGCCAACTTCCAGGGCACCCGTGACCGCGCTCCTATAGTAGGTGACCTGCGGCATGTGAAGCAGCAGCCAGGTGAAACCTTGCACAAGTACATACAGCGCTTTACGAACATTCGCCTCAAGATCCCGAAGGAGTTGGATGAGGCCATCATCTCGGCATTCATTGATGGCGTCCGGGATGTCAAGATGAAAGAGGATCTCGCCATCCACAAGGACTTATGCTCGGCCTGGAGATGTTCAACCTGGCAAACAAGTGCGCGAGGGCCCAAGAGGGCCGCCTCTCTCTTGTCGAGCTCCCAGAGGCTGACCTGAAGACAAGAACGCCAAGTCTAAGGTGGCAAAGCACAAGGGCCTTGTCGTGCTCACTACTGAGCCCGAGATGAAGCGTGGTCATGACCACGACGAGCCTCCAAGCGGCAACCACCCATTCTGCATCTTCCACAATGTAGACAGCCACAACACCAACAACTACCAGGAACTCAGGGCCCTCCACGTTGGACGCCTCGACCGCCGCCCCGAGCGTGGCGACCGTGGAGGAGGCCGATGGGACAACCATGACACTCATCAGGACTGGCGCGACCAGCCTCATGAGGACCGCTGGCGTGATTTGCCTCGTGATGGGCCCTGGCGCGATCAGCCTCGTGAGCCCCATCCTTAGGGCAATGCCGGCCTCCATCCGCTACCATCGCCGCCAAGGAGAAATGATGAAAACCGGAATGATGATGGGGCTGGGGCTTCCAACAATCTCATGCAATCGCCTGCATCCTTGGTGGTGCTCAGGCCCCAACCACACATCGCATCTTCAAGCAGTTTGCTCATGAAGTAAACATGGCCCTCAAAAGGCTTAAGGGTGTGCGTCCACTCAAGTGGTCGCAGTGCGCTATCACCCTCGACTCCAAGGACCACCTCAAGTGCTCAGGTGCCTCTGGTGCGCTCCCCATGCTCTGCATGGCCACTATCCGTAATGTCCTCGTCACCAAGACCCTCATCGATGGTGGCGCAGGGCTCAATGTCCTCTCTATCAAGACGTTTGAGATGCTCCAAGTGCCTTATGATCAGCTTCTGCCCATCAAACCCTTCTCAGGAGTGACTAATGGCTCCACCATCCCCCTGGGGCAGATACGCCTTCCTGTCACCTTCGGCACGTGCGACAACTACCACACCGAGCTCATTGACTTCGATGTCGCGAACATCAGCCTCCCATACAACGCCATCCTCGGGTACCCTACCCTCTCCAAGTTCATGGAAGCAATCCACCATGCTTACAATGTCTTCAAGATGTTGCGATGTGGCGGCGTCATCACGGTCGCCTACGATGAGAAAGATGTGGTGTGCTCCCTCGAGCGTGCCTACTAGGCCGCGACAGCCGAAAACTCTGATGATGAGAGTGCCGTTCTGCCTCATGAGGGCGCCCCCAAGAAGAGGAAGCAGCTTCTCCACAAGCGTTGCCCGAAAGCTGGAGCACATGCCGATGGTGCCTCAGGCCCTGCTCCCACTGCTGGGGCACCCCTACCTCCCGCATAGGAAGGCATGCCCGGCACTTCCCTTAGGACGAGCTTGGGGGTTCCCATCTGGAGGGCCTCTAACCTGACCAGTGCGACGAGGGTGGTGACCGGGCACCACTTGGAGGTGTGCTTCGATGCGTGTCCCCGTGAGCAAGGCACATGGCGCGAGGCGACAAGTGCACGAGAGTTCATCACCAAGGAGACAGAGGAGCTTCAAGAGGCAAGGGCCATGTGCGGCTAGCGTCGCCCCGCACGGCCACCCAGAGCAGCTGCGGCCTCCGACATGGGCAGTGGGTTGCGTGTCTATGTCAACATCCCGGACCTCAACAGGGCCGCTTCGCAGGGTCTCTTTTGGCCATCGCGCATTGGCCGGAGTGGAGGCTATCCCTGCAGCTACTTCTGCATGCCGTTTGGCCTACTAAACATGGCCGCCTCATACCAGCCCTTCGTGTAGCATGCTATGGCGGCTCACGAGGACAGATGCCAGCCGGTCATGTCTGAGGAGGCCTCGAACTCCTGCGAGCCCCCAAGCCTCAGGAGTCGCCTGTCCCATGGGGAGCGACTTCCGTGACACGCGTCTCCAGCTACCTCAACACGTCTACAACACTGGTGCTAGGTGACTTTTTGGTTTGTTTAGTTGAGGGCGCCCCTTGGGCTACGTTATCCTAAAGCTGTCGGGCCCACCCCTGCAGCTGTATCATCTTGCACATGTACCAGAACTGGCTCTGCCTTTATGAATTTCATAAGTATTTCAACCTGCATGTCCGGTGCCTCGTCACCATGAATGTCGCTGTGCCCTCACGAACCTGCCCGGGACCGCCTCATGATTAAGAACCGGCATGCCGTCCGTGCTCGGGTCTATCCTTGAAGCATTGTCAAACCCAAGCAACCGAGCTCTATCCCACGGGCCAACTGTCATGCGCGTCACCTCCCAGGGTCCTTGGTACCTTGTTCTCGCATGATCTAATCGAAGGTGGATGAGTAAGGGCGCGCGGCCCGGTTTATACAACCACAATACGACGCCTCGCCGTCGAGGGGGACGTGCGCCGGGTGTCTTTTAGTGGGACCATTGCATGACAAGAGTGGGCACAGCGTATGTGCTTGGGTCCATCCCTACAGCATTGATAAAACCAATGGCTGAGCTTTGTCTAGGGTCCGGCCCCATTCACGTCACCTCTTGGGGTCATTGGTGTTCAGCCTTCTCATGCGATAATCTCTTGAGGTTCATTCGACGCAGGGCACCCCACCACATAGGTCACATAAGCGCGCTCCGCACCATAAGATTCAGGCACAACCCACCTTGAGGTAGGGCCTCGTGAGTCCCGCGCTGGCTCATGGGTGCCTAGATACACCTCCTCCAGTTCTGCCATGCTAGCCATGTGTATGAATGAGGCTGTACATGCCTCGGAGTCTCCCCCCGCGAGAACTCCCACCCACGCCTAAGTAGAAGCCCCATGCTCTGTGCGGGGGGACAACACGGGTGCACAACAGCTATGCCCATGCCCAAGTGGAAGCCCCATGCGCCGTGCTGGTGGATAAACAACTGAGGAAAATCTAGGGGCTGCACCAACCTCAGGATGGATCCATGGCCCTGTGACGCCACATTCCCCTGGAATGCGTGTGCGAGGGGGCTGGATACGGGGGCTACACTCAGGCTTAGCCTGGCGCACGCCACCTCACCATGTCCATTATACCTGGTCTTCTCGCGCCCCTCCTAGGCGAAAGCTGGCGGGAAAAGGTATGAAGGACTCCAGATTAACTTCGCTGTGGCCAATGTTTCCTTCATGAGGGATGCTCGTACGTCAAGGGGGACCCCTGATCATCACGACTCAGAGGCCTCACTAGTCACGTACCCCTCGCCCCTTGGTGTCGTCCTGGTGATCCCAACGCCCCAACTGTAGTCAAGGTATGCGCGGGGCTGGGCCCACAGAGCGCAAAAGAAAAGAGGAAAGAAGCCAAGCATGAATAAGAAAATCGCGGACTCCTAACAGCTATTACAAGCACCAAGTGTTCCACAAATCCAAACAGAAGTTTTACGCCTCCATGAGGCACGGTAAACGTTGCAAGATAAAAACTAGGAGGAAGCACCACCACCGCCTTGGCCATTGCTGCCACTTGTCCCGATCGCTGGGAGCCCGTCGTTGGCGTTGCTGCCGCCATCATCGCCGCTGCTGGCCCCCACCACCGTGGGTGTGGCGTCGGGGATGCAGAGGATCCTCTTCAGTAGCGTGTCCACGTGATCCTTCACAGCCTTCACGGCAGTAACGCGGGACTCGGGAGCAACCGGGCAGATCACTGCGTTGAAGTTGAAGCCCGGATCTTGGAGTAGTGCTGGCTTAAGACACGTGTCGCAGCTGCGGTGAAGAGCGAGCGACACTCCTCCTCCAAGATGGGGTCCACTTTAGCGGTAGCACCCTCAAGTGCTCCAGCAAGCTTGGTGGAGATCCCTACAAGGTCGTCCTTAGGGGTCGCTAGTGGCTCCTCGTACCCTCCCCTACAGATGGAGCACAACGCCTCGCGAGACCTAAGCTCTAAGGAGAGGAAGGCTTCACGTTCCACGGTTGCCTTGTTCTCCATGATAGCAACGATCTTCTCCCTGGCCTCCAACTGGATTGTCGCGTTGGAGGCGTGCTAGGCGTTGGAGGCCTGGGCTTCGTGCACCTCCTCCTTCATCTTGGCCAGGCAATCATGCTTTGTGGCCTGGTCGGTGGTCACCTGGGCCAGCTTGGAGTCGCGATCGACGAGCTTTGCTTCGTGGGCCTTGAAGTCCTCCTCCTGGTGCTAGAGCCGTTGGGTGTGCGCGACTTGCTCCTCCTGAAGGGTTTTTAGCTTGGCCTCCGCCCTGTTGCGGCGCTCCTCAGCGAACGCTGTGCTAGCCAACGCCATGTCGCGAGCCTCTCTGGCCTCGGCGGCCTCCTTCCTGCTCTCCGCGGTGGTGGCTTCGGCTCGGCCCCAGGCCACCTTTGTAGACTTGTCGGCCTGGAGCCACCTTGAGACAAGCCCCAGGCGCTCCCTCGCGAGGCACCTGGCGGCGTCCTGGAGGTCGGCTCGGAGCCGGCCGAGTGTGATGTAGGCTTCGTCCAGGGCACCGCGCCTCATGAGGGGGCCACGGTCCGCTAGCGCGAGGGCCTGGGGAGGAGGCGGCACTGGCGCGTCAACCAGCGCCACCGCCAAGGAAGCGGAGGCAAGGGCGGCCGAGGACACCGGAGGCTCCGAGCTCCCTTCAAGCACAACAAGGGCGGACGGCTTCGTAACATAATGGCATGCCGGGGCTGGCTCCTCCTGAGGCTACATCACCACGTCCTCGGGGGCGCACACCGATGTGAGGGGGCAAGGGGTCGCCTGCTCCACCTGCGCAGGGGTCGTTGTGGCCGCCACAAGGGGTGACTCCACCCGAGCCCCAACACCCTCGATGGAATTTCCTCCAGGCGGCGCTGGTGAAGTTCCAGGAGCAGGCGGGGCACTTGGGCATGGTGCTGCCCGAGCGCCCGGCGGCAGCGCTGAGCCGACCTGATGCGCTCCTGCACCCGTCGCGGCCACGACTAGAGGCTGACGGTGCCCTCAGTACTAGGGGCTCCTCCGGCCATGCGCTCTACTTGCTCTTCTTTGTTAGGGCGCTAAGCATGCTCATCAGGAGGGGAGTATTGTGGGCACAATGGCAAGTTATGCTTAACTAATGAGCAAGGTAGGTCACTTACTCGTCAGGGTCGAACCACATCCTCTTCTTCTCCTTCTTGGCCGGGGCTAGGGCGCCCCTGCTTTTCCTTGGTGTGGCATTTGTCGCGCTTGGGGAACCAACGGGGGTGCTCTTCGGCCGGCACCGGTGCGGCGCTGCCACCTAGAGAGGTGGAGGGGTCGCCCTAAGGGGTCATGAACGACATCTCCACTGCTCTGCCAGTGTGTGGGTGCCCTTCGGAGGAGGTGCCACGACGCTTTTCTTCGGGGTCGCCTGGTCCAACCCTCACGGAGTTTGGGGAATGGATCCTGACCTCATGAGGACCCTAGTGGAGCGCAGGGAGTCCACGGCCGCGAGCTCATCAAGGTCGTCGCCATCTGGAAGGTTGAGGAGGAGTTCACTATGTGGTGGGGGAGACACCTCTTCCAGGTCGTCGTCCTCAGTCTCATCTGAGTCCTCCTCGTCGCTGCTACTGTAGGACACCTACACGGGAGAGTTGGGGTGCTCGGGAGATGCGAGCCCCAGCTCCACCCTATCCCCTTGGCGGTACAATAGGACGTAGGCCTCGTGGAGGTTCCCCAGGTCGCCATTGAGCAGGACGGCCATGGCCTTGTCCAGCTCCTCGCCCGTCGGGCTCTACAAGCATAGCCTGATGTTGTTTGATGCGCCTTGGAACTCCCACATGGCACGCGTGTGTGCCTGGAGCGGCGCCAGGTGCTGCGTCAGAAAATCCTTCACAAGGACGCCCCCCTCAATACCTTGGCCTCCATGTCTGAGGTCATCCTCCTCAGGATGGGCTCCGCCCGGGGGTCAGAGAGCTTCTCATGGCTCCACCTCTCAAGCCGTTTGGGCAGCTTGGTCGGCAGCTTGAGCCGGTCATTGAAGCCCTTGGTGTCCCGGAAGACCCAACAGTGTAGGAAGCCTTCCACCTTCTTCTCGGACTTCATGAGCACATTACCTTTGTGGACTACGACGAAGGACACGCATGTAGAGTGTTGTGTCACATCGTGCAGTCACAGGCAGAAGAAGTGGCGAAGGAGCGGCACTGAGGGCTTCATGCCCACAAAGGCCTCACGGTAGAAGGCGAAGATGGATAGGAGGAGGGTGGAGTTGGGTTGAAGATGAATGACCTGGATCTGGTAGTGGTTGAGGATGGCAACGAAGAACTCCAAGAGGTGTGGGACGAGCCCCGTGAAGATATTGTGGAGGAAGAAGGGATAGACCATCCGTGCCAAGATCCTCTGCTCGGTGAAGCCAGCCCAGATCATGGTGTCATTCCACTCATTATCATCACTCGCTGTGTACGGGAGCATGGGGGCGAGGTGCACCTCCTCGGTGATGGAGGACGTGCCAAGTGCTGGCATAGGAGAGGAGGAGATTGCGGCTTGCACCGCGGGCTTCGGCTTTCCGGGTGCCATTCGCGTGGTCACCGGCACGGCAGGAGGAGGAGAAAGGGGGCGGAGTGCGATTGGATCTGGAGAAGCCTTCGAGAGGGAGAAGGGGATCTGGAGCAAGGCAAGGGGAAGTAATGATAGCTTTGCAGCAAGCGCCAGACTTTTGTGAGCCTGGACAGTTGCCGAGGCGACGTGCGGGAGTGGAGGCGTTCGCATCCCGTCAAGCGCCACACGTCAGCCCTAGCCTGCAGGCGGTTAGGACCCATGGCGCTTTGACCCTGTGCCTTGGGCCTGGGGGCTTCTGTCGACGTTCTGGGAAAGGACATCTTGGGCACGCCTTGGGCCTGGGGGCTTCTGTCGGCGTTCTGGGAACGAGGGTACCCAAACCTGCCTGCCCGCGGCGTGGCTCTCTCAATGGCCCGGTACGGCCCAGTGGCAAGGTCTTTAGGACAAGACCCTCGCGAGGGCCCTGCCCTCACGAGGCGAACGAAACCAAGACCTCCAGATGTGGCGGCCTCCCCAGGTTGCCTCCCAAGGAGAAGAGATCTCTATGCAGGTACAGAGCATCACGAGGCTGCAATGATATGAGCCATGACGACCATGGCCAGGCGGGCGCCAGCGGGCGCAGAGGAGACAGTTTGCTCTTTGGTGCTAAGGAGGCGAGGACAAGCGCTGGTTCTCGAGGAATCCCCAAAGGTTTCCATTCCCGTGCTACAAGACCAAGACCACGAGCTCGACAGGACGGATGTCATCACCGAGCCCACCACTGCGTCATGACCAGAAGCTTTGCAGACGAAGACCACCTTTCATCAGGATTACATGTACTTCTTGCCCCCTTTCAAATTGGCCACTGTGGGATCCCTTCCCGCCTATGTTTTGACGGACGAGGACCGAGGCCTCTATAAACATAGGTTAGCCACCACCGTAGAGAGGGGTCGGATCCAGATTAGACCCCTTCCATCCTCACCACCATAGCCCTCGTGAGGTTGTTCATCCACTGTACTTGTTCGTCCTCAGCCCCTCGTGAGGCCAATCCACCACAAATAGGAGTAGGTTTTTACACCGCAAGGTGGCCTGAACCTGGGTAAACTCCTGTGTTCATTTTCTTCCCCGCTCATGCATGTACCCAATGAGGCTAAGCTGTAGGGCGACAAGCTTGAGACTTGAGATGTTGAGATCTTCACACAGGCCCAGAGTTTGAACCTTCTTGGGTCTGCGGAGCCCTGAATCCGACAAAGCGGGAGGAAATTTGCTGGTTGCCATTGGAGATGCTCTTATGATGGAAATAACGGAGTTACATCCAATCCATTTGAGTTAACTACGTGTAGATTCTCAAAGATAAAAAGTTAATTGCATGTATGGTGTGCATGACTTGTAGGGTGGCTATTCGTATAGAAAGTTAAAGAGAAACAAATCCATCCTTAATCTTGTATTCTAAGTACTCCATGGGTTCCACTGTCAGTATAACAGTGAAAGAAGTATATATTAAAAAATATTAAAAAATCTAATGTTAAAGACAAAATTCAAACTTAGGTCATCGTGTTGCGAGCATCCGGGGCTAACCAGTCCACCAGATGTTTGTTGTGGACGATGCAAGAGATATATTTCTTTTTGAATAGTTACTGAGATAATTGGTTTGGAGTGATATATTTTATGTCTGCCCTGAATGATCTCAAATTCACTAGTAAGAAAGAAAAGGCTGCCTTGTTAATTAACAGAAAACAGGGTGAAAGCTATCACATGAGGCCGGTAAAAACAAGGCGCACTGGGTTCAACATCATCATCACTACAGCTGTGTGCACGTGAGAAATCTACATATCGAGGGGAGATACGGAGAGAAAGACATAACGAGTGTGTGTGAGCGGAGGGTAGAGACACAACTAGTGTGTGTGTGTGTGTGTTTGAGAGAGAAGCCAATGGATAGATAAAGATCAAGATCGAGGTGTCACCCTTCTGCAGTCATTGTTGCGGTAGGGGTGGGGAGTGGGGAGGCGGAGAAAGACGTATCGAGAGTGTGCGTGTGGTAGGTATAGAGGCACAACTAGCGAGGGTGTGTGTGTGTTTGAGAGAGAAGCCCGTAGATAGATTTGTATCAAGATCGATGAGTCACCCTACTCGTTCGGTGTTGGGAAGTGTGTGTCTGTGGGGGGGGGGGGTGGGGGCATTGGCACCTATATATAGGGAGAAAGAGTTTGTGTGTTACATATCTATATTAAGCGATAGGTAGATATCATGTGTGCGAGGCATACTTAAAGCATCACAGAGATAAACAAGCGGTGTGCATGCAAGTGCTCGAAAAATATTGAAGAGAGAAACAATGTGTCCGTGTGTGTGAGTGTGTGTGTGTGTGAGCGAAATCTCAAAACAACATGTGCTCTACCGGAATCCCATTGTATGTATTCATATGGTTCTGGGACTCGAGTTAACCTTACAGATATGTGTGCGATACATAGTTATACTTTGAGATATTAGTGGCGGTGGGTAGGCGAAATTAAAGGGGTGGGTATGTTCGACAGAGAGAGTGTGTGTGTTTTTGTGTGCGAGACTTGTAGGACGGGGTAGAAAAATGAATTCTAACCTTGACAGAGGGAGAGAAATACACAAAGTGCGCGTGTGATTTCGATGCCCACGGAGAAACGAGATATCTATGTGTGTGAGTGAGATTGATTAATTCATTCACGTATCACTATCTAGCGATCATGGACGTGCATCGCTTCAATATAATCAATATCTACTTCACATCGTGACTCAACGCTATAAAGATTGGACACTCACATATTGCATTTTTTTCAAATAGTCTTTTACAACTGTGCATGCCAAAGTTATAGTGATGTTTCTTCAAACAACCACTTTAGTTATCATGTTCATGCACCATTGTTAGTTTTGCATTCAAATTCATTAGTATTGTATGATTTAAGGTTCTATTATGAAGTAATATATGTAATATTCATATATGAATTCAACGGGTATTGCAATTTATGAAATGGAGGCCATGTAATCAAATGAGGTAACACTCATAAGTAGGGGACTACAATATCCATTACTTTTGTTCATCTATATTATCCATTTTTTACTGTGCAATATAACTAAAATTAACACGTCAATGCATTGCGTTTAAAATAAATAACCAATGGCACTAAATTATATATTTACATGAGAAATACATAGGCTAAGAATTTGATCCATTTTTTTGTGAACGCGCATGTACACCCATACGATTGGTCGTGCCCATGTGAATGTCCAAGTTATTGGTGCATCATCCCGAGTTATTGTCTTTTTTCTATGGTGGACTTCATACCAGCTATTAACTGCTGACATGTGCCCCATGTACACAGTCTCACATGACCTTCCCGCTAGCACTATCCAAAATTAGTTGAAACTGGATACAAACGATCCCGCGGGCGGCAAAATCTCCCGCCTCCTTCTAAAATTTACGCCACCTAGTCTTTAGCATGCCAAATTCCCCTTTTGTCCTTGGTGCATGGATAACAATAGTTACAATACGACCCTCATTTACATAATAAGTCGGGGTTGCTTTGGTAACTTTCGGTTCCCCCCACCACACGACACCCCATTTCGTCTCCCCATCCCACAAAAACGACTACTCCACAGCATCAGAGCATCTTACATCACACTGTCCATACTTCATCGGCAATTCTACCCCTTCCCTCTCAAAACCCTAGACTGCTCACGCACTGGCATACAAGAGCTCATTCACTGCTAGCGTCGTCCACCTCGTCGGATCTGCTTCTATGGCCGCATCTACCCCTCCCACCTGCCCTAGAAATGAGTAGACTGCTCATCCAACACTTTACCATAGCCCATTCAGTGTCAGCCTTGTCCACGGCATCAGATCTACTTTGTTGGTACTCTTGTCAACCACAACGCATCTACAGTGGCTCATTCGTACTCTGCATAGGAGACGCTTCGTCCACACCCCCGGAGCCGCCCCACTAACGCCCTCGTCGACGACCTTTGATCCTCTTCGCCGACACCTTCCTCAACCCTACAGGAGCCACTTCACCGACACTATCCACAACCCTACTGGAGTAGCTTCGCCTGTACCATTCTCAACCCTACCTGGGCGCTTTGCCAACACACAAGTCCACGGCCTCAGATCCAGTTCGTTACACCTTCATCCAACCTAATGGAGCAGCTTCTGACGCCGTCGTCCATGGCCGTAGGTTGGCATCATCAACACCATTCTCAAGCCAACCATCGGAGTATCTTTACTGACGCCCTCGTCCACGGCCTCAGATCCGCTTCGTCCACACTGTAGTCCACCCTACCGGAGCCACTTCACAAACACCCTACTCCATGATTCTAGATCTCCTTACCGAACCCTGGCAGCCAGCGCAACGTCATCACCCTTGACATTTTTAACCCGATTCTCACCGTCTGGGAAGATGCCAAGCACCTGCTACGGCCTAGGTACTTGTCACCTTTAAAACAGTCCAACATCACCTACCCGATGTACTTCAAATATACTAACATGTCGCTATTACATGTTATGCAGCTAGCAAGAACTATAAGGACGATGTTTCTTCTGGATCTAACACCTTGGCCAACCAAGATCCTGGACTGAGGCATTGCTATGATCTTGTAAGCGTGTCTCTATCTTATATTTTTGTGTGCCTATCAGTGTGCTTTGCTAGGATTTTCGACTAGTAATCCCTTTGTGCAGACAATGATCTCCACTACTATCTACTAAATTCGAGATGTAGATGTCATACATGATACTCCCTCCATTCCTAAATATGAGTCTTTCCAGAGATTCTGCAATAGACTACATACACATCAAAATGAGTGGATCTACACTCTAAAATGCATCTGCAAAGATATATGTTTAGGAAAATAGGTAGTACATTATACAAAATCATAGGTGCCATGTAGGAATTCTAGTGCACTACATTAGGCTCCCTTAGAGTGTCTGCTAGTCCAGTACACAGAGTCACAACTAGTTTATGCTACGCACACAATCGTTAATTGGTGGTTTAAATATGCGCAAGGGATATGCAATGTATTATCATGTAGACATATCTCGAATTAGCCGTGTCAACTTGCAGATGGGTTGCCGCAATGAAAAAGTACAAGATTTCTTAATACAAGATGTATGTGGCATTTTCATGGAACATCGCAAACAAAAGGAGAGGCAGCGGTGAGCCTATACAGTGTGCTATGGTAGGTCACTCCATTGCAATCATCGTGACATGTTATTTATATGTCAGTGCTGTTGGCCAGGGTCCTTAGGGACAATTATTTCAAGTTATCCTAAGAAAATAAACCATTTGAATATAAGCTCTAGACAATAAGCCAACCAGTGCTTTTCATTGCCTGCTTTTTCAGCTTATCTGTGGTAGGATCAGTGAAAAGTCTAGATTGCATTATATTTTGTCATTTTTTTGCCCATGTGAAAATTAATTTGACTTGCAAACATCATGAATTGAACCTAGTGCAGTAATTAATATGATAGGAAAACAGACCATCAATATTTGTTCAAAATGCAAATACAAAGATACCATCTACTTGGCACAATCTTCTTTGGTTAATGACTTCCATAGAGATCCCATTGCCTAATTTAAATGAAGAACTCATTGCCTAAATTTAAATGAAGAACCATTATTTATCAAAATTTGATGGTCCAAGTGGTTGGTTATTATCATATAGCAGCATCACCTGAAAGCCTCATATAGAAGCTGTAGCAGCTCATAGTAACTCATCATACATCAGTAGCAGCTCATAGCAACTCATCATACGGCAGTAGTAGCTCACAGCAACTCATCATATACCAGCAGCAACTCATAGAAATTCGTCATATAGCAGCAACAGGAGCAGCTTATAGCAATTCATCATATAGCAGCACTAGGAGCAGCTCATAGCAAACTCATCATATAGCAGCAGCAACATCTCATAACTATTCTCGTATAGAAGATCAGAATGAAAATTTTGCAAAAAATGAGAGGATATCCTCACCTTGTTGGATGAGCTCATCCTTCAACAACACCTTAAGGCCACAACCCGGGAGGAGGGGAGGGGGAACGAGGTGCCTTATACTGGAGTGGGGCATCTTCTATAGTTGTGCGGCACCGCTGGATTAGAGCGTTGGACGGATCATAGCGGAGCAGCTGCTGCAGACCATGAGAGTGAGGGGCGGTGCCAGAGGGAGGAGAAACCGGGGAGAATGGGACCTACTCACCGACCACGTAGCCTAGCTGGATAGATCATCATCGAGGAGCAAGCCAGATGGGACTATGGCAGTGGCTCGCTGGAGAAACCCTAGTGCTGTAGGCAGGGGATCAAGGTAGAGGGAAAGGGAAGAGGAGATGCAAGCGGGCATGGCAATGAATGCTTGCATGTTCATATTCACTTGAGGGTGTGACGCGGGTGTGAGAAGTGGCATTTTGAGTGTAATATAAGCAGACAACAGAGTCATTTCGCTATCCCCTCCCCTTCAATTTTTAGTGAGCTTCTACGTGAAGCACTCCCCCAAGCAAAATAAGTTAAGCGCAAGCCCATAACTCAAAAACGAGTTCTTTACATCTTTTATGGCTTATTTTGAAAATAAACTCTCAAAAGGCGGAATAGAACTGGCCCTTAACATGCAATTCAATTGTGCATGCAATGATGAATCACTCCTACCTCTTATAGTGTACATTTAGGCATCATACATGGCATAACCTAATACATGTGCATTTCGTTATAGAATCTGAAATATGCAATGTTTATGTTAGTTCATACGTTGGACATGATGTTTAAATGCCTTTTAAAATTGGTTAGTCAACTGATGGTCTTTAAGCCTCCTTCTATGCTTGTTTTCTTGATATGTAATTCGGTGTTGTGCAACATTTTCTCACACATCTATTCAATTGCTTGTTTGTATCAGCCAGCCACACTAGGACTGTTAGCTTTGATTACTCACTAGTACGCATCGGTGCTATACAAATGGATTTTAACCCCTTTCGGCGATGGCATGTGGGACCGTCACCAAGTGAGTGTGGGCGATAGGGGGTCCTTCCCACACGACCCAGAAACTATCGGAGATATGGAGCAATAATCCAGAGGCCTTCCAAAATGTAATCGTGTGCAATGCAGCACACACTAAATTCTTTCACACATGTGGGATCGGTGATTAAACGTTTCTAATGACGCAGTGAAACCAAACGGTGTGTCGTGATGAACCGTTTGGGAAACAATATGTAAGGCACATGGGCCAAAATATGAACTGTGTGCGATTCATGCCCCAATCGCACATGAGTTTTCTGCGTAACCCGTCTGCCATGCAAGACTCCATCGCACACGTTTCCTAACAATTACTGTATGTGATAATGTTCTATCACAAACCATTCAGGAGCCCCTTGCACACCTACAAGTGCCACACACCGTTTGTGATTTGCTGTGTATCATCGACAGTTGCGGCAAGAGTGATGTGTGCTTTTCGTTTGGGATCCCACACGTTTCCTGAAAAAATTACGACTAGGATTCTAATTTACATTAGGCACGGTTTACTCCGAGTTCTCGTGTCTGATAACGCGATATCACAAACAGTTCCGGAGACCCTATGCACATGTAGTAGTGGTGCAAATCGTTTGCGATCTGCTGTGTATCACCGACAGTTCCACTGCGATTGACGTATAATTTCCGATGTGGATCACACACACTCATTTAGTTGAACCGTGTGTAGAGCAATTGCCAGGTTAAAACAAAAGTATCCCATTTTGAACCGGCATGCAAAAAGCAAATTCGCCACAATATTCAATTAAACAAATAAACAAAAATATCCCATTTTGAATCGGCATGCAAAAAGCAAATTCGCCACAGTATTGAATTGAACAAATAAACAAAAATATCACATTTTGAATCAGCACGCAAAAAGCAATTTCGCCACAATATTCAATTGAACAAATAGCGTCCATAGGAAGAACATTCATCAGATTTCGCAACAATCACAATTGAACATATGGTAGCTAAATTCTAATGATTTGTCTACACATATATGGATCACATAATTAATCATAGTGTACGAAATACGAAGACCTCATCAGATGGAAAACAATGGATCCATGCGTATATGTTTAGCGGCTAACTCTTACTCAATGTTTTAGGAGAACGCATGCTGAAATCTTCATTGTCACCAGTGGGATTGATGTAGTGATTCAGGAAGAAGTCATTGATAAATCTCCGAACCATCAGCAATTCAGCAGCCGGGAGCGGTTCAGGGGTCCTTGATTTTAAGATGAGTTGCAGTATTTTTTAAAATCAGAATATGTCATATGAGTGGAGTAGAAGATATTAATTAAGATAGACTTATTGGTACTAATTTGCGAGGATCGTCACAACTATCAGCAGATTTGCAGATGGAGATCATGTGTCTGCAAACATAGTATCCACAAAGGTTGGTCCCTACTTCTTGCTGAGGACACTGATTTTTTTTGTACAGAATTAGTCATGTATTTGTCCTATTAGGAACAACCTAACCAGTGTTAGATGTACTATTTTTTCTATGGATACAATAGAAAGAGGTTTATTTAGAAGCTTGGATATTTGACTATTGTAAGAAAAGGTATTGGCGGACTGTTTGATAAATTTTCCGAAAATAATGGATTTTGGTGTGTTACCGGAGAAACGATTGTGTGCTGGAGAGGTAGTTCCCTCTTGAACATGTTTCCTGGTTTAGTTTTCCACAATGCGAGCACACTGAAAATGAAGATGAATTTTGACAACATCAATTATTGAACCAGATATGAATGCAAATTAATTTCAACATCATATAATTCAATACCTATCCACAAATTGCTGAAGATGCATCAGATCCTGAGCGTTTGATGACTCTCTAAGAGAATCAGTGTAGTAAACTGTGTTCTTGTTTGGAACAATGAATACTGATACATCTCCAACGTATCTATAAATTTTGATTGCTCCATGCTATATTATCTACTGTTTGGACATTATTGGGCTTTATTGTCCACATTTATATTATTTTTGGGACTAACCTATTAACCAGAGGCCCAGCCCAGAATTGCTTTTTTTTGCCTATTTTAGGGTTTCAAAGAAAAGGAATATCAAACGGAGTCCAAACAGAATGAAACCTTTGGGAACGTGATTTTCTCATCGAACATGATCCAAGAGACTTGTACCCTACGTCAAGAAACAAAGGAGGAGGCCACGAGGTAGGAGGCGCGCCTACCCCCAGGCGTGCCCTCAACCCTCCTGGGTCCCCTATTGCTCCATCGATGTACTCCTTCTTCCTATATATACCTACGTACCCCCAAACGATCAGATACGGAGCCAAAACCCTAATTCCACCGCCGCAACTTTCTGTATCCACGAGATCCCATCTTGGGGCCGGTTCTGGAGCTCCGCCGGAGGGGGCATATATCATGGAGGGCTTCTACGTCAACACCATAGCCCTATGATGAAGTGTGAGTAGTTTACCTCAGACCTACGGGTCCATAGTTATTATCTAGATGGCTTCTTCTCTCTTTCTGGATCTCAATAAAATGTTCTCCCCCTCTCTTGTGGAGATCTATTCGATGTAATCTTCCTTTTGCGGTGTGTTTGTTGAGATCGCTGAATTGTGGGTTTATGATCAAGTCTATCTATGAACAATATTTGAATCTTCTCTGAATTCTTTTATGTATGATTGGTTATCTTTGCAAGTCTCGTCGAATTATCAGTTTGGTTTGGCCTACTAGATTGATCTTTCTTGCAATGGGAGAAGTGCTTAGCTTTGGGTTCAATCTTGCGGTGTCCTTTCCCAGTGACAGTAGGGGCAGCAAGGCATGTATTGTATTTTTGCCATCGAGGATAACAAGATTGGGTTTTCATCATATTGCACGAGTTTATCCCTCTACATCATGTCATCTTGCTTAAGGCGTTACTCTGTTTTCATGATCTTAATACTCTAGATGTATGCTGGATAGCAGTCGATGAGTGGAGTAATAGTAGTAGATGCAGGCAGGAGTCGGTCTACTTGTCTCGGACGTGATGCCTATATACATGATCATACCTAGATATTCTCATAACTATGCTCAATTCTGTCAATTGCTCAACAGTAATTTGTTCACCCACCGTAAAATACCTATGCTCTTGAGAGAAGCCACTAGTGAAACGTATGGCCCCCGGGTCTATCTTCATCATATTAATCTTCCAATACTTAGTTATTTCCTTTGCTTTTTTACTTTGCTTTTATTTTACTTTGCATCTTTATCATAAAAATACCAAAAATATTATCTTATCATATCTATCATATCTCACTCTCGTAAGTGGCCATGTAGGGATTGACAACCCCTTATCGCGTTGGTTGCGAGGATTTATTTGTTTTGTGCAGGTGCGAGGGACTCGCGCGTAGCCTCCTACTGGATTGATACCTCGGTTCTCAAAAACTCAGGGAAATACTTATGCTACTTTGCTACATCATCCCTTCCTCTTCGGGGAAAACCAACGCAGTGCTCAAGAGGTAGCAAGAAGGATTTCTGGTGCCATTGCCGGGGAGTCTACGCAAAAGTCAATATACCAAGTACCCATCACAATCCTTATCTCCCGCATTACATTATTTGCCATTTGCCTCTCTTCTTCCTCTCACCCACTTCACCCTTGCTGTTTTATTCGCCCTCTCTCTCTCTCTCTATCCTCCCTCTCTTTCTCTATTTGCCTCTTTTTGCCCACTTGCTTTTTGTTTGCTTGTGTGTTGGATTGCTTGCTTGTCACGATGGCTCAAGATAACACTAAATTGTGTGACTTTACCAATACCAACAACAATGATTTTATTAGCACTCCGATTGCTCCTCTTACCGATGCTGAATCTTGTGAAATTAATGCTGCCTTGCTGAATCTTGTCATGAAAGATCCATTTTCCGGCCTTCCTAGTGAAGATGCCACTACCCATCTAAATAGCTTCGTTGATTTGTGTGATATGCAAAAGAAGAAAAATGTGGATAACGATACTGTTAAATTGAAGCTATTTCCTTTTTCGCTTAGAGGTCGTGCTAAAGCTTGGTTTTCGTCTTTGCCTAAAAATAGTATAGATTCATGGAATATGTGCAAAGATGCTTTTATCTCTAAGTATTTTCCTCCCGCTAAGATCATCTCCCTTAGAAACGATATTATGAATTTGAAGCAACTTGATCATGAACATGTTGCACAAGCTTGGGAGAGGCTGAAATTAATGATACGTAATTGCCCTACTCATGGTTTGAATTTGTGGATGATTATACAAAAACTTTATGCCGGATTGAATTTGGTTCTAGAAATCTTTTAGATTCGGCCGCGGGAGGCACTTTTATGGAAATCAATTTAGGAGAAGCTACTAGACTCCTAGATAATATTATGGTTAATTATTCTCAATGGCATACTGAAAGATCTACTAATAAAAAGGTGCATGTGATAGAATAAATTAATGTTTTGAGTGGAAAGATGGATGAACTTATGAAATTATTTGCTAGTAAAAGTGTTTCTTCTGATCCTAATGATATGACCTTTGTCTATTTTTGATTGAGAATAATAATGAATCTATGGATGTGAATTTTGTTGGTAGGAACAATTTTGGTAACAACGCATATAGAGGAAATTTTAATCCTAGGCCTTATCCTAGTAATCCCTCTAATAATTATGGTAATTCCTACAACAATTCTTATGGAAATTATAATAAGATGCCCTCTGATTTTGAATCTAATATTAAAGAATTTATTACTTCACAAAATAATTTCAATGCTTTGATTGAAGAAAAACTGCTTAAGATTGATGAGTTGGCTAGGAACATTGATAGAATTTCTCTTGATGTTGATTCTTTGAAACTTAGATCTATTCCACCTAAGTATGATATCAATGAGCCTCTCAAATCCATGAGAATTTCCATTGATGAGTGCAAAGAAAGAACCGCTAGGATGCGTGCTAAGAAAGATGCCTTTATAACAGCGTGTTCTTCTAGTTCCTATGAAAATAAAGATGAAGATCTAAAAGTTATTGATGTGTCCCCTATTAATTTGTTTTGCAATATGAATCTTAATAATGATGGGACTGAATATGATCCACATTTACCTAGAAGGTGTTCCAAGAATTCGGAGTTTTTTGATCTTGATGCTAAAATTGATAAAAGTGGGATCGAATAACTTAAAACCATAGATGTTGCTAAACCCACTATTTTGGAATTCAAGAAATTTAATTATGAAAATTTCTCTTTGATTGATTGTATTTCCTGGTTGCAATCCATGCTAAATTCTCCTCACGCTTATAGTCAAAATAAAGCATTCACTAGACATATCGTTGATGACTTGATGCAATCTTATGAAGAAAAACTTGAATTGGAAGTTTCTATCCCTAGAAAAATTTATGATGAGTGGGAACCAACTATTAAAATTAAGATTAAAGAACATGAGTTATATGCTTTATGTGATTTGGGTGCTAGTGTTTCCACGATTCCAAAGACTTTGTGTGATTTGTTAGGTTTCCGTGATTTTGATGATTGCTCTCTAAACTTGCACCTTGGGGATTCCACTATTAAGAAACCTATGGGAAGAATTAATGATGTTCTTATTGTTGCAAATAGGAATTATGTACCTATAGATTTTATTGTTCTTGACATAGATTGCAATCATGCATGTCCTATTATTCTTGGTAGGCCTTTCCTTAGAATGATTGGTGCAATTATTGATATGAAGGAAGGAAATATTAGATTCCAATTTCCGTTAAGGAAAGGCATGGAACACTTTCCTAGAAAGAAAAATAAATTACCTTATGAATCTATTAGGAGAGCCACTTATGGATTGCCTACCAAAGATGGCAATACCTAGATCTATCCTTTCTTTTTATGCCTAGCTAGGGGCGTTAAACGATAGCGCTTGTTGGGAGGCAACCCAATTTTATTTTTATTCCTTGCCTTTTTCTCCTGTTTAGTAATAAATAATTTATCTAGCCTCTGTTTAGGCTGTGTTTTTTGTGTTCACTTAGTGTTTGTGCCAAGTAGAACCGTTGAGAAGACTTGGGGAAAGTCTTGATATCTTGCTGTAAAAAAAACAGAAACTTTAGCGCTCACGAGAATTGCTTCCATTTTTATTTGGAAAGTGGTATTTAGTTAATTCCTTTTGAAGATGATTAATAGATAAATTCCTCCCGTCAAGAAATTTATTTTAGAATTTTTGGGGTTCGAGATCTCGCGCTAGCTACAGATTACTACAGACTTCTGTTTTTGACAGATTCTGTTTTTCGTGTGTAGTTTGATTATTTTGATGAATCTATGGCTAGTAAAATAGTTTATAAACCATAGAGAAGTTGGAATACAGTAGGTTTAACACCAATATAAATAAATAATGAGTTCATTACAGTACCTTGAATTGGTCTTTTGTTTTCTTTCGCTAAAGGAGCTCACGAGATTTTCTACTTTAAGTTTTGTGTTGTGAAGTTTTCAAGTTTTGGGTAAAGATTTGATGGATTATGGAACAAGGAGTGGCAAGAGCCTAAGCTTGGGGATGCCCATGGCACCCCCAAGATAATATAAGGACACCTAAAAGCCAAAGCTTGGGGATGCCTCGGAAGGCATCCCCTCTTTTTATTCACCACATGATATGTGTTTTGCTTGGAGCGTCTCGTTTGATTTGAGTCTTTGATTTTTAGTTTACCACAATCATCCTTGTTGTACACACCTTTTGAGAGATCCATACATGATTTGGAATTTGTTAGAATACTCTATGTGCTTCGCTTATATCATTTGAGTTATATAGTTTTGCTCTAGTACTTCACTTATATCTTTTAGAGCACGGTGGTGGATTTGTTTTATAGAAACTATTGATCTCTCATGCTTCACTTAGATTATTTAGAGAGTTTTAAATAGCATGGTAGTTTGCTTAAATAATCCTAATATGCTTGGTATTTAAGAATAGTAAAAACTTTCTTATGAGTGTGTTGAATGCTATGAGAAGTTTGATGCTTGATAATTGTTCTGAGATATGAAGATGGTGATATTAAAGTTATGCTAGTTGAGTAGTTGTGAATTTGAGAAATACTTGTGTTAAGGTTTGTGATTCCCGTAGCATGAACGTATGGTGAACGGTTATGTGATGAAGTCGGAGCATGATTTATTTTTTGATTGTCTTCCTTATGAGTGGCGGTCGGGGACGAGCGATGGTCTTTTCCTAACAATCTATCCCCCTAGCAGCATGCGCGTAATACTTTGCTTTGATAACTTGTAGATTTTCGCAATAAGTATATGAGTTCTGTATGACTAATGTTGAGTCCATGGATTATATGCACTTTTCTTCCTTCCACCATTGCTGGCCTCTCTAATACCGCGCACCTTTCGCAGGTATCATACACCCACCATATACCTTCCTCAAAACAGCCACCATACCTACCTATTATGGCATTTCCATAGCCATTCCGAGATATATTGCCATGCAACTTTCCACCATTCCGTTTATTATGACACACTCCATCATTGTCATATTGCTTAGCATGATCATGTAGTTGACGTCGTATTTGTGGCAAAGCCACCATTCATAAATCTTTCATACATGTCACTCTTGATTCATTGCATATCCCAGTACACCGCCGGAGGCATTCGTATAGAGTCATATTTTGTTCTAAGTATCGAGATGTAATTGTTGAGTTGTAAGAAAATAAAAGTGTGATGGTCATCATTATTAGAGCATTGTCCCAGTGACGAAAGGATTATGGAGACTATGATTACCCCACAAGTCGGGATGAGACTCTCGACAAAAAATAAAAAAAGGAAAGAAAAGAGGCCATATAAAAAAGAGGAGAAAAGGCCCAAATAAAAAAATGAGAGAAAAGAGAGAAGGGACAATGTTACTATCCTTTACCACACTTGTGCTTCAAAGTAGCACCACGATATTCATGATAGAGAGTCTCCTATGTTATCACTTTCATATACTAGAGGGAATTCTTCATTATAGAACTTGGCTTGTATATTCCAATGATGGGCTTCCTCAAAATGCCCTAGGTCTTCATGAGCAAGCAAGTTGGATGCACACCCACTTAGTTTCTTTTGTTGAGGTTTCATATACTTATAGCTCTAGTGCATCCATTGCATATCCTGGTACACCACCGGAGGCATTCATATAGAGTCATATTTTGTTCTAAGTATCGAGTTGTAATTGTTGAGTTGTAAGAAAATAAAAGTGTGATGATCATCATTATTAGAGCATTGTCCCAGTGAGGAAAGGATCATGGAGACTATGATTCCCCCACAAGTCGAGTTGAGACTCCGGACGAAAAAAATAAGAAAGAAAAGAGGCCATAAAAAAGAGAAAAGGCACAAATAAAAAATAATAAGAGAAAAAGAGAGAAGGGACAATGTTACTATCCTTTTACCACACTTGTGCTTCAAAGTAGCACCATGATATTCATGATAGAGAGTCTCCTATGTTACACTTTCATATACTAGTGGGAATTTTTCATTATAGAACTTGGCTTGTATATTCCAATGATGGGCTTCCTCAAAATGCCCTAGGTCTTCATGATCAAGCAAGTTGGATGCACACCCACTTAGTTTCTTTTGTTGAGCTTTCATATACTTATAGCTCTAGTGCATCCGTTGCATGGCAATCCCTAATCACTCACATTGATATCTATTGATGGACATCTCCATAGCCCGTTGATACGCCTAGTTGATGTGAGACTATCTTCTCCCTTTTTGTCTTCTCCACAACCACCATTCTATTCCACTTATAGTGCTATATCCATGGCTCATGCTCATGTATTGCGTAAAGATTGAAAAAGTTTGAGAATGTCAAAAGTATGAAACAATTGTTTGGCTTATCATCGGGGTTGTGCATGATTTAAATACTTTGTGTGATGAAGATAGAGCATAGACAAACTATATGATTTTGTAGGGATAACTTTCTTTGGCGATGTTATTTTGAGAAGAAATGATTGCATTGTTAGTATGCTTGAAGTATTATTATTTTTATGTCAATATTAAACTTTTATCTTGAATCTTTCAGATCTGAATATTCATACCACAATTAAGAAGAATTACATTAAAATTATGCCAAGTAGCACTCCGCATCAAAAATTCTGTTTTTATCATTTACCTACTCAAGGACGAGCAGGAATTAAGCTTGGGGATTCTTGATACGTCTCCAACGTATCTTTAATTTTTGATTGCTTCATGCTATATTATCTATTGTTTTGGACATTATTGGGCTTTATTATCAATTTCTATATTATTTTTGGGACTAACCTATTAACCGGAGGCCCAGCCCAGAATTCCTGTTTTTTTGCCTATTTTAGGGTTTCTAATAAAAGGAATATCAAAGGGAGTCCAAATGGAATGAAACCTTCGGGAATGTGAGTTTCTCACCGAACATGATCCATGAGACTTGGACCCTACGTCAAGAAACAAAGGAGGAGGCCACGAGGTAGGGGGGCGCGCCCTCCACCCTCGTGGGCCACCTGTTGCTCCACCGACGTACTCCTTCCTCCTATATATACCTACGTACCCCCAAACGATCAGATACGGAGCCAAAAATAATTCCACCGCCGCAACTTTCTGTATCCACGAGATCCCATCTTGGGGCCTGTTTCGAAGCTCCGCCGGAGCGGGCATCTATCACGGAGGGCTTCTACATCAACACCATAGCCCCTCTGGTGAAGTGTGAGTAGTTTACCTCAGACCTACGGGTCCATAGTTATTATCTAGATGGCTTCTTCTCTCTTTCTTGATCTCAATACAATGTTCTCCCCCTCTCTTGTGGAGATCTATTTGATGTAATCTTGTTTTTGCGGTGTGTTTGTTGAGACCGATGAATTGTGGGTTTATGATCAAGTCTATCTATGAACAATATTTGAATCTTCTCTGAATTATTTTATGTATGATTGGTTATCTTTGCAAATCTCGTCGAATTATCAGTTTGGTTTGGCCTACTAGATTGATCTTTCTTGCAATGGGAGAAGTGCTTAGCTTTGGGTTCAATCTTGCGGTGTCCTTTCCCAGTGACAGTAGGGGCAGCAAGGCACGTATTGTATTGTTGCCATCGAGGATAACAAGATGGGGTTTTCATCATATTGCATGAGTTTATCCCTCTACATCATGTCATCTTGCTTAAGGCGTTACTATGTTTTCATTAACTTAATACACTAGATGCATGCTAGATAGCGGTGGATGAGTGGAGTAATAGTAGTAGATGCAAGCAGGAGTCGGTCTACTTGTCTCGGACGTGATGCCTATATACATGATCATAGCTAGATATTCTCATAACTATGCTCAATTCTGTCAATTGCTCAATAGTAATTTGTTCACCCACCATAAAATATGTATGCTCTTGAGAGAAGCCACTAGTGAAACCTATGGCCCCTTGGTCTATCTTCATCATATTAATCTTCCAATACTTAATTATTTCCTTTGTTTTTTACTTTGCTTTTATTTTACTTTGCATCTTTATCATAAAAATACCAAAAATATTATCTTATCATATCTATCAGATCTCACTCTCGTAAGTGGCCGTGTAGGGATTGACAACCCCTTATCGCGTTGGTTGCGAGGATTTATTTGTTTTGTGCAGGTGCGAGGGACTCGCGCGTAGCCTCCTACTGGATTGATACCTTGGTTCTAAAAAACTGAGGGAAATACTTACGCTACTTTGCTGCATCATCCCTTCCTCTTCGGGGAAAACCAACGCAGTGCTCAAGAGGTAGCAAATACCAATATCCAGTGATTACTACATATTAAGAAAGCCATGAACTTACGAATTATGTCGAAATCTGTAAGACAATGAATGTATGCATGGTTGTTTACTTGACTTAGCGTTCATGATATGGCCAGAGAAATGATTCTGCATGGGACCTGTTTTTGAAGAGACGGACGACCATGTTAATGGCCCAGTCCCATAGGTCCTTACCATGTATTGTTGTGCCATTTGCTAATCCAGGATCTATGAAATAAACACTCTCCCTTTTTCTTCTTTGCATGTTCAATCCCATGAGAGGAATAAAATGCAGTTAGTTGTTTATCATTTACAGCCATGTATGGAGAAGTTGATCAGAGTTTGTTAAGTACTTACAAAATCAGGCATCTAACAAGAGTGGCATCGAGCTCATTGAAGTTGAAGAAGAGATGTAAATCCTCGAAACTCACATTGATGGAACCAGTGTCATGTCGGAAATGATCTCTGTTGTAGTGGACTAGCAAACCATGATGACCTGCTGATGATCCATGCAATATTCATGTAACTCATGGCAACTGGAGCAGCACTCATCAAAGTATTTGCCAACAAGAAATGGTTGGCCATGGATGTAATTGTGTGCTTGAAGTAAGTCTGCTTTACATTTAGCAAGCAAAAAATGTACTTCTTCATCATCCATGCTGTCAGAAATAATATTACTCCCCGATTCGAACAAGCTGTTGTTAATTTGGTTCTGGGCGATGAGTGCTTTAAGTAAGAGGCAATCATTCTCTTTCCTCTTCACTCTCATGACGCACTTCCTCGTGGGTGTAGCCTTTTCGACCACTTCCTTTTTGGTACTTGAAGCATTTCTAGCATAAAGTCTGGTTGGCTGCAAGGTAGACTGCTGAGCAGACGGTGAAGCTTCGACGGACTCTTAGCAGACGGTTTATCTATGTCGGACCGCTAAGCTGGCGGTGCTGTTGTGACGGACTATTGGGCTATAGGAGCAAAGGTATCGGACTACTAACCATGCGTTGAAGCTATGTCGGGTTTCTGCGCAGGTGGTGCCAACTTGACGGTGTGTTGAGGAGGTCGTGCTAATGTGTTGCTTTGCGGAGCAGGAAGTGCATTGTTATGCTGATCATGCAACCGCGGATCGATGGACTGATGAGCAGTCGGTTCTGGACCTATAGACCTCTTAGCAGGCGGTTTCGGAGCATCAGACTCCTTAACAGTTTGTTCCACCAGGTTGGTCTACTGAGCATGTGTTGCAGCTGGGTCTCCCCCCGCTGCTTCAGTGGCCGGCATCTGAATTGGTGGTGTATCTTCAGCAGTTGTAGGCCTTGCCATTGGCTACTTTGGGGCGAAGGATGACATGGCCTGTACGCCACAAAGTCGGGTCGGCTGATCATAGGTTGATGCATCAGCCGTCCGATTACGAGTATTAGGTTCTTTGGGGGAAGCACGCGAGAGCTGTTGTGGCAAGGAGAGTGTCACCGGTTGAGGGGCGACATTGGTTGCTCTTGGAGGGGCTTCAGGGATCTCATCGATGAACTCTATTTCCTTTCGTGGCCACTGGATGTGATGTAATAGTGTTTCTCCCAAGGTCCTTTGCTCATCGAAGTCTCCTAGGACATTCTTCAGGGAAAATTCATTGAGTTTAGGCTTTACTTCAGTCACTAAGCACTTCACACAGCCTGGCTTCAATGGCATATTTCCAAAAAGAGGCCATCTTCCAAAAAGGGTGGGCAAACCCAGGCTATTGCACATTCTAATGTACCTTCATAATGTGTAAGAACGCCCTTCAGTTTGTCTTTCATTCCAGATAGATCAGATATAGCATCATCACGAGCAGCTGTAGTCTCAGTGTCGCTGGGGTCAGCTGATGCACATCTATTCTTGTGCACAAGCAGCATCGTCCATGCCCGCCTCCCCTCCCATCTGCTGGCTATCTGTCAGTGTTAGAGTCTTCTGCATCATCACTGACTCCTCAACATCCTTTCGAACAACCGAATACATCTCCTTCCTCAACCTTTCATACAATGCATTCTGCTTCATTTCACTCCTCGCTTTTTTCATGTTGAGCCTCTCTTCTTTGCTGAGTGTGAAAGCCCTCTTGTGCGGAACATTAACACCTATACCCCTTGCACGACCGGGAGGCTCTCTTGTTTCCAGAGCAATGGACAGAATGTCGCATGGCACTGAGTTCCCATAGAACCTTCCAGGGATCTTGGAGGCCTCTAACATCACATGATACAATTCTTCGTCATGTGAGTTTTGAAAGTAATAAGTTCCATCATCACGCCTCCTTGCACGGGCCTACAAGTAGTCTCTGGCGCGTTGGCCCCTGATCTCACTAAAGGCCTGATTCCCACCCGCCACTATTGTTTCTTTGTCCTCCTGGTCCCATACCAGTTTCATGTCGTAGTAAACTGCCACACCCATACGGCGGGGTTGTATTTTCTTCTTCCGAAGTTCCGATTGGTTGAAACTCTTCTCAGCAAACTCTTTAGTTGCCCTGACCCTTTTGAATTCTACATAGTCTGCCTTTGTAATTTGGGGGTATGCGGGGATTGGGTCCTTGCCTTCACTCAAGTACTTCTTGTACAACACATGCTTCCAGTTTCTCCAAGCATCTCTAGCCTTCTTTAGTGCAGCGTGTTCCACCTGCATTCTCCACTGCTCTGGAACGTTGAAGTGATCCATGATCTCTCGGACTATCCTTTGTCGTGTCTCTGTGTCAGCTTTCCAAAGCCCCAGCAGATTAATGTTGAGACTTGCCGTGCCAACAAATCCACACACACTCCTAAACCTCATGCGTGCTTTATCTGGTTTAGTTGGAGCCCAAGAATTTAAATCAATCTCGGTTACTTCATATACACCTTTGGGCTGGTGTCTGGGCTTCCTTGGAGCATTCCTCCGTGTCCTGATCGGAAGGGTAATTGCTGCAGCTCTATCCCGTTCAAGATTACTTGATCCCTCACAATCTGCTGAAGACCTAGGGTTGTCGGAAATAGATAAAGATACATTGCCTGAAGCATGAGTGTTGTCGCTTCTACTTGACATCTACAGAGAACACATGCGAAACTCAGGAAAGGAGGATATGCATAAAACTAACAACTTGGTATCAAGCTTTCTAAACATGTCATGCAATAGTTTAGAAAATGTATGGCTAATTTGTTAAGTTTGTGTGACTCGGGCACCCGCGATCTGTAAATAGGCAGTAACTTATTAGAACAAATACAACTTATATGTAGTTAGGAAGGTAGATAATGAACATATATATGCTCTGCATTATTTTATCGCCAATTTGGGAACATACGGAATGAAATAGGAAGAGGGATTGCGAGGAAATATGCTTCACCGCGATGGGGAGTAGTAACAAATAGGCTTCTTAATGCAAACTTGGCCGGACCACAGGGGAGGCGAGGGTTACAACATCGATATGCTCGAGGGTGGCTGGCGAGCAAATGAAGACGGCGAGGCACGGGCAGCTGCATGTTGGGAATGACAGTGGAGGTAGGCTTGACGCCGAAGAGCGGGCACATGGGCGGGGTAGGCACGATGGTGCCGGAGAGAGTTTTTCTGTGGATCTGGGGGAGGGGGGAGCTGGCGATGGAGATTGGGTGGACTAGTTGAGTGAAACACGGGTGGGCGGTGGGGGTGTTTGTGGCCTAGGTGAAAACGGTGAAAAATATCCCCGGTCGCCGCGCGGAAAGGCCTATGCAAATGGTTGCCTCTAAGCGCTCATGTGCACAAAGAGAATAATTTCGTTTGAAATGAAGACGTGAGTGCATAATTTTGCCTCTAAAATTTTCCCACATTAATCAATCACCATTATACCACGAGTTTGATTTGTTGGAGCATTTCAGGTCTCGTGTGCTATATGGAAGACATTTTTTGCCATTTACTGTGCATTTTGGCATATAAATCAATTTCTAGGCGGACTACATTTCATGTCGAAAGGGATGAGGATTGCCGTTTGATCTGGGAGCATCCAATGGTGCAGACGTATGATCCGTGGGGTTTCGATTCTGGCCAATCAGAATGCATGACTTAGATCGCGTGCGCAACAAAGGGGGGTCATCGGCCACGGTTTGGTAGGCACACGGCTTTCGTGAGTGAACCGTGTGTTATTCGAAAACAATTTTTTGCAAGGGGATATTTGAAAACATTTACATGAACTAACTTAGGTACTAGTAACATAGCACACTCCAAGAAAATTTTGCTTATGTGGCATGTAGTTAATGAGGAGAGAGATCTTTAGAGTAACATAGTAATGCGTTACAGTATAAGTTACTCCCCACTATGACCAGCCTTGGCCTCTCCCAGTGCTCCACCATGTATAGCTGCTAAGCCTACCACGTAGGCATAGAATATGATGTGGCAAGTTAATTAAGAAGAGAGAGACTAGTTTGGTGACCCCAGGAAGAAACGGTGGAAAGACAGTTTTGAGTCTATAGCTAATTAAATGAAGCAAGCTTAGCAACAACAAACTAAGCACCTATGCATTGGAGACTTGAGTTGCTAAGCCATTTAATGCACTTAGCACCTCATGAAATCACATTTGCATTGGAAGAGGTCTTACCATACGGTATCACAATATGGTACTCAACTCTCTCTTTCTTCATTTACTTCTATGCCAGCTCATCAAATTTGCCTATTACTAGTTGGCATGCATGATACTACTTAAAATACTCCCATTACAACCAGCCTGGTAGAATTAAAATACCTAATCTAAATGGTCGCCGCCCGATCTCTTTGTCCTCCTCCAACATCCGACAGAAGAAGAATCGTGCAAGACACCAGCGGTATTCGCCCACGTCGCCTCGGCAGTGGCCTTCATGGGATACAATCGGTGGTGGCCTCCCGTCTTCTACTTCTCCTCGATGATGGCGGCGGGCGGGGACGTGCGGCCTGTCACTTCGTCGACATCTGTGTAGCCGCATCATCTCGTCGACATCTGCGGCGGCTTCTTGCTCTGCATGCATGTCGCGGCTACGAGCGCGTCGATGGCAGATGGGACAGTCGCAGTCACTGGCGGCGATGTATGATGTAGTGGCGTCGAGGGCAGCGACGATGCCCGTGCCGCCGTGCTCCCTGACAAGCCGACATGGAGCAAGTCGGCACTCTTCCTTGAGCTATATTGGAGAGGCCAGCTGCGGAACCACGCGTTGGCTTAGTGCGGCAACTGCCTCCGATGGGCTAGGCGAGGTAGGTGCAGAAGCGAGCTGCCTCGCTCGTAACTGCCGGGCTCGGCGGGCCACCAAGATGGCTTTTATGCTGGAGAACTACTCTTCCTGCTCGTCGGATGCCGCCAAAAGAGTGGACAAAATGGTGGAAGGAGGAGCTTGGTCGGTGTCCTGCTCCTGAACGGATGTGTGTGGCCGGAGTTGGTTTCTCACATTCCACGCGGTTTTAAATGTAGGTTTTCGAGTGCGGCGACGAGGTAGGTACAACTGGGAGTGCAGCGGGTGGCGCCCTGGGCTGGCGCACCGCTTCAAATGGCGGATGAAGTGAGAGGTCGCATGCGCCCTGACCCCCTTGACCGTGGACCTTGACAGTGTACGTCACCTTGTGTCCAGATCTGAGATGCCACGTGTACCAGATGAATGACTCCAAGCTCGACCACCGTGATGCAAGAGGAGCGAGCTAAGGAACACTGTTGGAGACACCCCTCAGACTAGCCACAATGGGTAGTAACATAGACTAGTAACATGCTCATGTTACTCATGTTACTAGTCTATATGTTAGTACTACCTCTATAGTAACAGTCTGAGGGGGTAACATATGTGTGGTAACATGCAACACTTCATTTATTAGGCGATAGACACATCTTGCCTTGATATGTGTGATGTTACTACTTTCCTCTCTTTCTTCATTTATTGCTTGCCACATCATCTACTTTATCTAGACATGTGTGATGTTACTACCTATGTTACCCCCACTGTGGGTAGTCTCAGTGTGTGCTCCTCGTCGTTCTGCGAGTTGAAGAGACACATCAAAGTTAATACGTAGTACTAGTATTTAGTACTCTCTCCAAAAAGGGCCGACCATGTCCATGGGTACCATCCCGTGCTCGGTCATTGAGTACGCGCACTATTCACGTGCCATCGAGGAGGAAAAATATTACGTAGCACTAGGTGCCATCGTAGTGCATGACTCACTTATGCACTACTTATCTCCATTTTCTTGCATGACATGTGCACCTTGATGATAGATGTCCTGCGTGTTGGCAAAAGGATGAACAAAGCTCACGTCAAAAAAAGAGTGGAAGAACATAGAGCATGATTGGTTTGCTGCCAATATTTGGCTAGCCAAATGTTGGAATTTCCAAATATTGGAAATACCAAGACTTCCCAAATATTGGCAACTTTATGTGAGATAGGCAAGACAACTCGGTAACCAACTAATAAGTAGTAGTAGCGAATATTTGGCACAATGCCAAACATTGTCATGCCTATTTTTGGCACAAAACTAATCTATACCTACTATTAAAGGGAATATGTATTCTTGGTTTGGTTTAGTCCTTTTCGTTTGGTTTGAGTGCACGCTAAGCAATCTGGGCCAGGTACTTGTACGTTGATGGGCCTTTCATGAGCTTTTTATAGAGACCACGGATAATAATTAGGTCAAAATAAATCAATATTGTTGGAATTGATCACATGAACTCCTATCTAGATGTTTTATGTAACAACCAATGACCTATACACCATTCACATTTACTAATCCTAACTCGTTCTAAATATATGAGTGGCAGCCCTCGTGTTTAGGGGGAGCTAATTAAAGGAAGGACTTGAGGTAAAAAATATAACATAATTTAAAAAAGATTTGTAGGCATTAATGTGTTGGGCTACTAAATTAGAAAAGGAATAATTTGATTCCCGACTAAAATGGGTGAGGACGTCATGGTAACTAAAGGAAGAATTTTACTTAAATGGAATCGATGGAAGATTATGCCCGGGAAAGAAAATATAACACGGCTAAATTGCATCGTATTTTTTATGTTCATTTTATAGAAGGATGCTATGAGACATTATGCTTGAACAAAACATCATTTTTCCCGTTGCAACGCATGGGCATATGTGCTAGTTATGCTCATAGATTCCGGACGACCGAGAAGGAACAAGGAACCTCGTGGTGGAGCGTCTACACTCATAATATTTTATATTATTCAGCGATATAAAATCAACCAATCATCTCCACAGTAGACCGAAAGAGTACGAAACACGACGGCCCAGTGTAGTACTACATGGCTAACCTACACTATCACCATATTTCTTAGCCTCCGTGTGACACCTAGCTCTAGTAATCCAGCAGCCCGTATCGCTTCTCTCTCCTCGTCTCTCTCAAAGTGCGGCGGGCTGGCGTTTTTGCGGTCTATTGAGGTCGATTAACTCATCACATGTTACTGACTCTTGGGTGGGATAGTTTTTTTGGTGGGTTTGGGGCAACTTGCTCCAATTTAACCCTCATGTTTGAATACTTTAGGGCTATTTGAGCCCCAACTAGCTCAAACTCACTTAGGGCATCCACAGTGCTTAGAGGATGGCTTGCCTCTAAGCTAGGCCCCATGTCCTGTAGTAAAACTTGGCTCAAAATTGCGTAGTGTGTAGCAAATATTATCAGCCTGTAAGGTTTCCCCACATAGAGTAAAAATTTTGATTCTTTAACCGATTGTGTCTCATCTCTTTGCATGGCCATCACTCTTTCTATGCATGACATGTGGGGTTAGCTGATTATTTTAGTCTAAAGCAAGAACTAGAGGCAGCCTCCAAGCTTGGCGTCGATGCCAAGGATTTTGGCTTAGAGGCGTATGCCCATAGTGTATAGTGCCTGCTTCTAAAGTCTTAGAGGATGCCTTAGAGGCAACAAAACAAAACATCATGGATGCTCTAACCCATGGATCCAAACAGGGCCAGAGTTAGTCTCGGAAAACGCATTAAGCCATATATACATGGACAGATGGAGTACATGATATGTATACTAGCAAACGCTCACCAGTAGTAGTAGTTCATTGATTGGTTTCGATTTTTGATTCAATTGCTGTGCTGCTACCGTCCAATATTCACGTGTGGTTGTTTCTAGAATAAAAAAAGGAGGTAGCCCTACTTATGTTACTCCCACTATGCCTAGCCTAAGGTTAGTAGGTGACCTTGCGCTTGGCTCTTAGCCTCTTTCGGAAGTCGAACAATAATGATGGTACTATAGTAGTACTTCTGGCAATCTGACTCCAAATGAACTGCTGCACGTCCACCGCTTGTAAGCAAAAGTTTCTCCTCATGCTGCGAGCCACCATGCACGCGTTGGCGAGGGAGAAGGCGTAGTAAGTAAGCTTCTCGTCGTTCTGTGAGTTGACGAGACACATCAAAGTTATTTAGTACGTACTCTCTCCAAAAAAGGGTTGACCATGTCATGGCTACCATCCCCATCCCGTGCTCCGACATTGAGTACGTGCACTATTCATGTGCCATCGAGGAGAAAAATATTGCGTAGTAGGTGCCATCAAAGTGCATGACTCACTTGCACACTTCTTTTCTGATTATCTCCATTTTCTTGCATGACACGTGCACCTTGATGCTAGATGTTTCACATGTTGGCAAAAGGATGAACAAAGCTCACGTAAAAAAGGGTTGAAGAACATAGATTCCTGACGACCGAGACGGAGCAAGGAACCTCGCGGTGGAGCATCTGCAAGGAACCTTGCGCGTTTCCCCCTGTTTTTACCGCCTGCCCACCTATAAACAAATAAAAGAACATGAACTCTTCGCTAACCACTAGAGACGATACATCAAGATGCTAAGTTTAAGATGTTTTATAGTTTATATTGATAACCATGCAAGAAGCCACACACGTACAGGACGCATGCAGCCACGTATGTACACACACCAATACACTAACTCATGCCGATCCAACTCATGCACATACACGCACATCATGGAGCACACAACGCACATACACAACACATGCATGCACACACACTCGGCCGCAGAATACACGTGAATAACACATGCATGCGCACACACTCAGCTGCATGGAGGCGTGCGCCATCTGTGACGACGTCCGATTCGTCATGCTACGGCGAAGCTCGTACACAACGGCGCCTACGCATCTCTTGCATCACCTCTTTGCCATCATTGCTCAACGACTAGTTGGACACGAAGACAACCGCATCCTTGGCCTTAGATCTAGCACCGATGGAAAATCACGCACGCTGCACGCATATGAACACGTACGGAGTGCCCACGACATGGTGCGCCCCCAGTCGCCTCTACTCCTTCTACACACATTGTCTATCAAGGCAGATGCATGGCTAATGATGATGTGGGTGAGATCTTCTAGGACTCAGATGATGATGAGGAAAATTATGGGGAGTGGGCTCTCATGCAAGAGCCTAGCTATATGCGGATTCCTAGACAAATAGAATAAATGTGAAGAAAGGGAAATAGAGAAGGTTGAAAAAAGTACTAAGTGATGTTATAGCCAACCTTGTAGCCCACACTACTATATGAGTTACTATGAATGATGGCTATACATGACATGGCAGTTTCTTATTGCCATCAGCTGGCTATACTATTAACCATGCTCTTAGGCTGGTCATAGTGCAGAGTATCTTAGACTGTGTCATGAATATGACACTAGTCTAAGTTACTACCTCCATAATGCAAAGTAACATAGTAGTAGTGTCATACTAGTTGGCTTCATTTATTACCTTGAAGACTCATCCTCTATTGGGAAGCACTATGTTACAGTAAGGCTGGTCATAGTGGGGAGTAACTTATGCTAGTGTCATGCATATGACACTAGTCTAAGTTACCACCTTCATAGTGCAAAGTAACATAGTACTTGGCTTCATTTATTAGCTTGTAGACTCATATTGTCTTGAGAAGCGCTATGTTATAGTAACATATTATGTTACCACTTCTCATTAACTCTTTGCCACATAAGCAAAATTTTCTTCGAGTGCGCTATGTTAGTAGCTAAGTTACTCCCACTATGACTAGCCTAACATATTATGTTACTCTAAACACATCTCTCCTCATTAAATACATGCCACATAAGCAAACTTGTCTCGGACTGCGCTATGTTACTACCTAGGAGTATGTTACTCCCACTATGAACTGCTACATGTCCACCACAACAAAAGTTTCTCCTCGTGCTACGAGCCACCGCGCACGCATTGGTGAGGGAGAAGGCATAGTAAACAAGCTTCTCGTCATTCTACGAGTTCCCGTGTGTTGGCAAAAGGACGAACAAAGCTCAGATCAATAAAAAATACTGGAAGAACATAGATTCCTGATGATCGAGAAGGAGCAAGGAACCTCGTGGTGGAGCTTTTGCACTCATAATATGTTGTATTATTCAGCGATATAAAATCAACCAGTCATCTCCACAGTAGACCGGAAGAGTACGCAACACGGTAGCCCAGTGTAGTACTAAATTGCTAACCTACGCTATCATCATATTTCTTGTGCTCCGTGCGACATCTAGCTCTAGTAATCCAGCAGCCCGTATCGCTTCTCGCTCCTCGTCTCTCTCAAAGTGCGGTGGGCTGGCATTTTTGCCGTCTATTGAGGTCGGTTAACTCATCACATGTTAGCGACATGCCAAGAGCATTCTAGAAAAAAATACTATACTCTATTGTTATGCCAAGAAGATGATGACCGACGGACCAAACGAGACAGGTGTGCCGTGCCGTGAGTGGGTCTAGTTTCTTGTTTTGAACACTTGGTTTTGACTATTGATAAGATTTTATATAGGTCCTAATGTATTCTTCGAGGATGCCTTTGACTATTGATAAGATTCTATATAATTTAGAAATTATATCATTTGAAGATCCTTTCACGTTCGGTTTAAAAAAGATCCTTTCACATATGAATTTGACTATATGCTTTGCGCAACTTGCATGTCCTATATTGATCCTGTTTGGATACTCTAACTTAGCTAGAGGTTAGACTAACTCATGACTAACCGTGAACTAACTGTACCCAAATTGGTGTTTGGGTGACAGGGTTAGATTGACAATAAATGCACTTGATGAAGAGAGAAAAGTGATTTTCCAGTGGGCCCAATGAGAACTATCTCCAATTAGCACCTCTTGGGTGGGATAGCTTTTTGGTGGGTTCAGTGTAACTTGCACCAATTTAACCCTCATGCTTGGATACTTTAGGGATATTTGAGTCCCAACTAGCTAAAACTAACTCTAACCCATGGATCCAAACATGGCCAAAGTTAGTCTGGGAAAACACATTAAGCCGTATATACATGGACAGACGGAGTACATGATACTAGTAAACTCTCACCATTAGTAGCAGTTCATTGGTTGGTTTCGATTTTTGATTCAGTTGATGTGCTGCTACCGCCAATATTCGCGTGTGGTTGTTTCTAGAGTAAAAAAGGAGGTACTAGTACTTACCGTGGGAAAGGTGAAGTGATGGTTGCTTCGCCCAACCAACTTATTACTCTCGGAATATGGGAGTACCAGTGGATTCAAGGAACAGAGAAATGATGGTTGCTTCATCCGAGCAACTTACTATGGCGAAGGTGGGGCTCTGTGATTTGACTGCTCACTAGTCATTACTACTGCGGTGCAGCGACCAGGGTGAATCTTTCCATGCAGTTGTGCACTCAATTTTTGCTGGATGGCAGGTGGAGCCGGATGAAGGATGTCCCACATGTCGGCGAAACAAAGTTGAATTGTTTCTGGCATTTCTATCAATCCTTCAGGATTTGTTTATATGTACGCATAATTTTAATGAAATTGTACTGTGATGCTATGAAGGTTTCAACTTTGGTTCCCGCAGGAAAAAAGGTTTCAACTTACGATTCGTGTGTCCTCTTGCCTCAAGATTATCTCGTTACAACATTACATCAAATACAAAAGAAACTACCACGGCTGCTAATGCATCTCAATGCTTCATAGAGCAGCGCCAATATTCACATCACACATGAAGACAAAGTTGTGAGAAGGTGTACAAATAAAGAAAAATATATAATTGATCGATGTTGTTTGTAGGCATGGCTCCATTTCCTGGGCACAGTGTTCATTGCTTGGCAGGTAGTTTCACCCAGCTCTATAGCCAAAAAAGAGGTGTATGGAGGACACCACAATCCGATCATTTTTTGCAACTCCACTAAAATCGAGCGGACCATCCCTATTTGCAAAGATATCTAGTCAGTGTGATTACAGTAATAGTGGAACTAGATGATGAAACATAACACACACAAATAGAAGCCGATCACCTCTGTGATCTCTCTTTAGGACTAACTACTTGTTGGAGAAGATTAGGAACGAAGTTGGCCGAGGAGGACAGCAAAATCAATCACCCTTTCTGCAGTCCCACTGAAATGTAAAAATGTTTCCCGTGTAACATTTTGGCGGAACTGCACAAAACACTCTTAAGAAAAAAGTGTTTTTTCCATTTCCCCACGGCAATTGTTTTAGATTATGTACGTGCCATTGAGGAATATATAACTTTATTTAATACTAACGCGTGAAGTCTAACATTGTTCCGTCTAGACGTGGTACCCAACCCTCCTTTGAGTAAACAACCACTACATGCATCAAATTATCACGTGGGCTGCCTTTTCATACAGAAACAAACTCCACCGTGTACCCTCGCGGGTGTTGCTGGGAACGAGACGTGAGTATGTGCATCCTGCATGCACCACTTCTTTAGATGCAGGTACGTATGTGTGTGGGTGTGAGAGAGATGGTTTTTGAGAAACAGAGGCAATGTGTCGATGATATCTCAAACAAAAAATGTAACATATGCAATGTGTGTGAAACAGAGTCATGGACGTGAGATATCGATAGAATCAAAAATAGGGATGAAGTGTGTGGCTGCGTGATCGATAAAGAGTGCCATCGAATTTGTGTTTGCCCACGTCAAAGATATAGGGCGGCTGGCCTACTAGAATTTGAGAGGGCAGAGGTGTAGTTTTTCTCTATGGCATGGATGCCTGCCTACAACGTTCGACTAACGGTGTGGGGGGGGGGCAGAGACCGATCGACTAGTATATGTGTGGGGAAGGATAGGGACCTAGCTATGTATTGAGGGAGATCGATCGACATCCATGGGAGAAAGACAAAGGTAGAGCGTCGGAGGATTGGTGGTGGAGTGGCGTCTCACAAATGGTGGGAGAGGCCTTCTAGACAAACAGAGGGTACGAGTGCAATATCAATAAGAGAGGGCGGAGGATGTCTCTCTCTCTATGCACGTGCGTGTGAGAGACGGGTCAGGAGGTATGCAAGGATGATAAGGGGAAACAATATGGTTGTGGTAAGCATAAGTAACTACATAGGAAGATCAACCATCGTGTGTTCGAGAAAGGGAGAGACATAACTAGTGAGGTAAGTCTATCTGTGCGTGGGGAAAACGAATTTGTGATGCCCAGATATTTAAGCTACAGTAATTCTCTACTAATGATGCCACGTCACTTCGATTACTGTTTCTAATCTCGCGTTAGTTTGAAACTGATTCAAATTCAAATTCGAGATCAAGCAAACAATAAAAGTTTTCAAACTTCAAAACTAAATTGTTCAGTTTGTGACAAATAAAATGCAAGTAGTTGTGATGAAGAAACCCCACTTTTATAAAATGTTTAAATACTTCGAGGAGAATAAAACAGTAGCAAAACCCAATATTTAAATGCTTTGATAAATAATAAAATACTAAACTAAATGGTTTTGGGGTAAAACCTTTTGGTTGCACTGGGTTGGTTGTAACACCCCGGATATGACTTTCCCAATATGTACTCCAACTCTTGCCGTTTCCGGCCTTAAGTTATTTTATTTTCTCGGGTTCGGGTTTTTTTCTCCGTGTGTTGTTGTCGTTGTCATGCATCTCATATCATGTCATCATGTGCATTGCATTTGCATACGTGTTCATCTCATGCATTCGAGCATTTTCCCCGTTGTCCGTTTTGCATTCCGGCGCTTCGTTCTCCTCCGGTGGTCATTTCTACCTTTCTTTCGTGTGTGGGGATTAAACATTTCCGGATTGGACCGAGACTTGCCAAGCGGCCTTGGTTTACTACCGGTAGACCGCCTGTCAAGTTTTGTACCATTTGGACTTCGTTTGATGCTCCAACGGTTAACCGAGGGACCGAAAAGGCCTCATGTGTGTTGCAGCCCAACACCCCTCTAATTTGGCCCAAAACCTCTCTCATCGTCTAGAGCGTTCGATCACGATCGCGTGGCCGAAAACCGCACCTCATTTGGACTCTCCTAGCTCCCTCTATGCCTATAAATACCCCCCATTCCAAATCTCGGATCCCCTCCTTCTAACCCTAAAGAAATCCCAGATCCACCGCGAACCGGACGTGTCCGGCCTGTGCCGGACAGTGTCCGCTCCGCCCGAGCCAGTCCCGCGCCGACACGTGGCGTCCCACGCGCCCACTTCGCCGTCCCGCTTCACCGGCCCACCGAGGCCCAGGCGGGGTCCTCCCGGCCCGCGCGCCCGAGCCGCCGCACCATCGCGCCCCCGCCGCCGTCCTCCTCCCGTCCGGGCCGCCTCCTCCTGCCGCTCCCCACCGGACCTCGCCTCCCTTCGCCGCCCGCCGCCCGAGAGCCTCCTCGCCGCCGTGGCGCCATTGCCGGAGGAGCAAGCGCCGCCACGGCCAGCTCCTCCCTCCACCGGCCGCACCTCGCCGTCCCGCGCGCCCCCGGCCACCACCACCGGCCGGCGAGCCCCTCCTCCGCGCCAAGTCCGACTCCGGTGGCCAACTTCATCTTTGGCAAGCTCGAGGACGAACCTCGTGAAGCATGCAGATCTGAGATCCGATATCTCGGGTTGACTTTTGCCTGAAACCCTAATCATTTTGCATATTTCATCGTGCTATAACTCCGCATCCGTAGCTCCGTTTTGGGCATATAGCATATCAAAATGTTCATCTCAGAGAGTACATCATTTCATCTCATTGCATCATTTTCATTTGAGTTCATCTTGATGCCCGGAATGCTGTTAGAAGAGTGCTATTTGAGATAATTGTCAGATCTGTTGCTCCATTTAGATATTTGTCATTTTTGCCATGATTATTGTGTGCATGATATGCCCCTGAGCTCTACATATGTTTTGTTTAGGGTTTTGCCATCTTTCTAGAGGTGCAACCCATGTATTTTTGTGATGTGTGTGGTGACTAGCACAAGCTTGCAAAGTGAGGCACTTGGTAATGTTGATTTCAGGGACTTAGCATTTCCACTAAGTCCTTGAGCTGTTTATTTCATATGGTCATATGGTCATATGTTCATGTTGTTTCCTAGTGATCCGTGCCTCTTTTGAGGATGATCAGTAAGGATGTTTTGTTATTATTGTAGTGTTCTATCCATCCATGTCTTTGTTTGGAATTATGGAGTACCCTAGCTGGAGTCAATCGAGCTCTACTTTTGTCATTTCGTGAATCTAGGCAGATTGTCTACTGGTTAGCAATTTTGCCGAGGATGTTGTAGTTGATCTATGCATGCTATGTTATTGTTCTTGCCATGTCTAGCTTGAATTTTGTGTATTCTTGATGGGTGTATACTTAGTTTGTCATGACTTGCTCTGTAGTGAGTTCATCGAGCTCATAAACATGCCTACTTGATATCTGTTTCAGCATGCTCCAGTTTTCACTAAGTCTGAGAACTGATTATGTTTTTGCCAGGTTCACATGCTTGCAAATGTATTTTCTGATCCCTTTTGGCTCAAGGTCACTAAGGGACTTTTGTTAAACTCTTTGGGTAGCTCCATTCCATGGTTTACTTTGCCATATTCAGGTCCTGTAGCATGTAGTTTTGTTGCTCCAAAGAGTGCTATCTGATCTGAAATTCCAGACAAGTGTTAATTTCACTAAGTCTGAGATCTGTTTGTTAAATGCATTTTTTCCATGCTTGTTTGAACCTGTTAATGGATGAATTGGCCGTAGCTCAGTGCTAGACTTTTGTTCAGCTTCATGAATGCATCCCTGCAATGTATTTTGTTGCCATGTTTGAGTGCTCTAGCATGTTCATCTTATTGCATTTAGATGGCTACTTGCTGTAAATCACAGAACGTAACTCCGATTCCGGTGTTCTTTATATCGTTTTCAAGCGGTTTCATCTCATCTTTCCAGTGGCACATTTGGATTTCCAAGTTGAGGCCAGGTTCATTCATTCCTTGTCAAATCTTGCATATAATCACATAATGCATCCCGCATAGCATACCATCTTTGCATCATATTGTTTGAGCGTTGCACGTGGTTGATTGCGTTCCGTTTGCTTGTTTGTCTTGTTTGGGTAGAGCCGGGAGACGAGTTCGCTAACGAGGAGCCCGTTGAGTTTTCTTTCGAGGATCCAGTCAACTCTGACAACTTTGCAGGCAAGATGATCATACCCTCGAAATCACTACTATCTTTGCTTTGCTAGATGCTCGATATTTTGCTATGCCTATGCTATGATGCCTACCACTTTCTTATCATGCCTCCCAAATTGCCATGTCAAACCTCTAACCCACCATGTCCTAGCAAACCGTTGATTGACTATGTTACCGCTTTGCTCAGCCCCTCTTATAGCGTTGCTAGTTGCAGGTGAAGATTGGAGGCCGTTCCTTGTTGGAACATTATTTACTTGTTGGGATATCATTATTATGCCATGTTATCTTAATGCATCTATATACTTGGTAAAGGGTGGAAGGCTCGGCCTCTCACCTAGTGTTTTGTTCCACTCTTGCCACCCTAGTTTCCGTCATATCGGTGTTATGTTCCCGGATTTTGCGTTCCTTACGCGGTTGGGTTATAATGGGAACCCCTTGACAGTCCGCCTTGAATAAAACTCCTCCAGCAATGCCCAACCTTGGTTTTACCATTTGCCACCTAGCCTTTTCCCTTCGGTTCTGCGGACTCAAGGGTCATCTTATTTTAAACCCCCGGGCCAGTGCTCCTCTGAGCGTTGGTCCAACCTAGAGCACCGTGCGGGGCCGTCCCTTGGCAACTTGGGTTACGTTGGCTCCCGTACGCTTAGCTTATCCGGTGTGCCCTGAGAACGAGATATGTGCAGCTCCTATCGGGATTTGTCGGCACAGCGGGAGGTGTTGCTGGACTTGTTTTACCATTGTCGGAGTTGTCTTGAAGAACCGGGACACCGAGTCTGATCGGAATGTCTCGGGAGGAGGTCTATTCCTTCGTTGACCGTGAGAGCTTGTCATGGGCTAAGTTGGGACTCCCCTGTAGGGATTTGAACTTTCAAAAGCCGTCCCCGCAGTTATGGGCAGATGGGAATTTGTTAATGTCCGGTTGTAGATAACTTGAACCTAAACTTAATTAAAATGAATCAACAGTGTGAGTTACCGTGATGGTCTCTTCTCGGCAGAGTCCGGGAAGTGAACACGGTGTTGGAGTAATGCTTGTCACAGGTTGTCCTCTAGTTATTTTGACCATGCTTTGCCTTCTCTTCTCGCTCTCATTTGCGAATAGGTTAGCCACCATACATGCTAGTCGCTTGCTGCAGCTCCACATATTTACCTTGCCTTTCCTATAAGCTTAAATAGTCTTGATCGCGAGGGTGCGAGATTGCTGAGTCCCTGTGGCTCATAGATTACTTCCAAACCAGATGCAGGGTCTGATGATTCCGCTCCAGGTGATGCGCTTGAGCTCAAGTGGGAGTTCGGTGAGGACTCTCAACGATACTACGTGTCTTTCCCTGATGATCAGTAGTGGTGCCCAGTTGGGGTGATCGGGACCATGTCGCATGTTGGGTTATCTTTTATTTTGGTGCCGTAGTCGGGCCATGTGTGTTTGGATGTTGTAATGCTTTTTATGTACTTTGTGTGACGTGGCGAGTGTAAACCAACTATGTTATCTCCCCTTTTATTATCTATATTACATCGGATGTTGTGAAGATTGCCTAACTTGCGACATTGCTTTCAATGCGGTTATGCCTCTGACTCGTGCCTCGACACGTGGGAGATATAGCCGCATCGAGGGCGTTACATTGGTGTTATTACTAATTTAGGGATCATTTTAAATATTAAGTAAAGACAAAACAGAAAAGAAAGTAAAATAAAAAAACTAAAGAAATAAAACAAAGCAACAAAAAAAGGACCCCCCCGCTGGGCGGAGAGGCCCAGCTGGCCAGACTGCCGGCCCACCCACTCCCCTGGCCATATGGCCTCCCCAACCCACCTAACCCTAGTCCCCCCACCACTCGCCCCCGATCCCCACCCCGCTCCCTCGTCTCCCTCCTGGCGCCGCCCCCCTCCCGTGTGCACACGATACACAAATGCATCGCCGCCACCCTGGCTTCGAAGGACCCGCGCTTGAGCCCCGCACCACCCGGTGACCCGGCTACCGCGATGGGCCACCTGCCGGCGACGACCTCCTTCTCCCCGCATCGTTCTTCCACCCCGAGCAATCCCTTCTTGCATCCCTTCTTCCTTGCATCCTTGCGTCCCTTCTTCCTCTGGTTGAGTACCCATGCTCACATCGGATCCCTTATGGGCCACCAGACCCTTTGTTGGATTTTATCTGACAACGTCCTTCATGTTTAATAAGCCTGTGAGCCTGCCCTCGGATACATAATGCCTTTGGTAAATTGTATCCTCTCCTTTCTCAAGCATGTTGTACTATTGAACTGGTGTTATTTATTCTTGAAATTTGTGGTATATGCTCCTAAGATGCCCCGGTGGGTTGAACCTATGCCTTTCCCAAACCGTATGAACCCGAAAGTTTTCATGAGTCATACTCCTCTGTTGTTTCACGAGATAAAATTTCTACACTGCAGTTTCATCAAAAGTTAGAAGTAAAATGAAAGGTTATACATTGAAGAAGTGGGAGTCGACCTTGAACTTGTGTTCATGCCCATGGACACGATGTAGATCTTATCATGGAAGCTACTCCTAAATTAATTATTCCCATGATATAAGTTCATCTTATATCTGGGATCTGGTCATTTGCAATCGTGGTTCCAACCATATTGTTCCCCTTCGATTCAATTTCTCAGAGAAGTTAAACCACTTGTCCTCTACAGATCAATGCACCAGGCCAACCTTTACTTTGATCTACTGTCGAGTATTACACCCTGGTATCTTGAGAATATCATGGAACTGCATAACTTCATATGGGTTCTTCATCAAATGTTATTTCTCACCGAATCCAATTTTTCTTGGGTTCTGGGTTGCCGTCAACCGATAACACCGAATAGTGAATCGATTCCGTACTTCGATTCAATAACTCTTAAGTAATTTTTGTTGCTTATGAGTTTAATAACCTTTCAAGTCTTTCTTAGCCTGATCGGCTATATCATTATCGTGCTAATTTTTGACGGTGCTATCTGGTCCTTATTCCCATAGCACAACTTTTGACGAAGAGCTAAGCATACGTCGATCTTCCTCGTCCTATCGTTCACCTTGAACAACAAGCTTGATTCCAAGTTGATATCATACACATGGTTCCAACAATCTTCCATTGTATTAGTCCCTTTGCTTGATGTCGTTGATGACCGAATTATATCTTCACGAAACCTCTCAACAAATGTGTCATGATCATCATCAACATGCTGAGCTCTTTAAGGATAACGATCGAATTCTTGATGAGAAATACCATCCTTGCCCCTCGATGATTTGTGTTATCATCGGCATCTTATTGTCCTCCGTCCAACACAAACTTGTTCATGTTTTGTGTAGTACCTTGGGTTCCTTGCTATCCAACATGTGTTATGTTCTACCTTGAAGTATTACTGTCTTTTATGTCAAGGATGTTGTGAGAATTGCTCCCCCTCTTAAGAATTCTTGGTATAGTGATACTTTTCACCATCACCATTCTTTCTTGGTTCCCGTGTTGATTCTAACTAGGATACCAACAAGTGGATGATGCTGCTTGGATTCTATACTTCTAGCAACCCTATTGCTTGTAAGTTAATGAACAATAGATTCATTCTTGGTGTATTGGTTATCGAATCACCATTCTAACATTGATCATGCTACCTAAGCCCATATTTCGGGTGCACCTTTCAACCGATGTTTAATTGTGTATTTTTTCCTTGAGCATACCTCATTATATCATTTGATCTAACAAATGTTATCTCCTTGTTCACTGAAGTGTGGAAATTCATCTTTTGAAAATCTCAATGAATTGTCGCTGAGTCCATCAGCCACCCCCCTCATCATTCCCTTGGGTTAATGATGAACTCTTGTTTTGGAACTCGCTCCCATAGTTCATTTCCTAAGAATTTTACATGGTCATCTCGTCAATTGTGTTGCACCTTTTCTTCTCAGGCATCCTAAGTCAGAGGTATCCTGACACCAATAAGATCTGAATCTCGGTCACATATGATGGTTGGGATATATTTCCAAGAGTTATAAAATTGGTCCTTATATACCGATAAGGTGATGTCATGCCTATCACACCTTTCCAGAGGACTTGTGGTTATAGTTTCCTGTTTAGCAAGGTTAACCGTTCTTCCATGAGGAAATTGTAAGGCTTATTATATAAGTTGTTCCTGATGAATCCTTTGTGTATCCAAGTCTGACCCTTGCTTTAAGACCATGTTAACGCTATCTCGAAGCATGTCTGTGGTACTCCAATTTTCAAGAAAGAACATTTGAAGCCCAATGCTAAATGTTTCTTGCTCAACTATCTGAACACCATTGTATAGGTAATGTCATGGAATTTATCTCACCTTACCTAAAGAGTTTTCTACATTATATCCTGTCATGAATATCATGCTCTGCTTGTCCTTGGGAAGGATATACCCTTGAAATATGTGTTTAAACACATTTTCCTTTCCATTGTTCTGTTTAATCTGATAATCATATTTTCCTTTCCATTGTTTGGCTTAACCTTTCTTGTGATCTATATGATCTAAGCAGTAATATGCTCCCGCTTATGTAAACACCTCGGTGTACAATTACGTTAGCAAGACCCTGTTACTATTGTTGATGACATTCCGGTAACCTCCAACGGACGAGAACTTTGCCTATTGGTCCGCCTCGTTTCGACGAGCAGGAAAATGGTTCTCTTCGTCCATCGCCCTTGGTACCGACATTGTTTCCGAGATAACTGACAGGCTATCCTCTAACATGTCTTTCTTACATGATCGTGCAAGACGTCACCTCCCTTCCTACCTTTAACCCACATGGTGGGCCCATAACCCACAGTTCCACTTGATCAAAACCTAACTCTCATGTGCACACCCGGTTTCCAAAGTTACTCCTCGCGCGTGGCCTCATATGTAATTCATGTGCCACCTTCCTAGTGATCTATTCTGGTAGCAGACGCACTACTCAATCTCGTTGCTTTGGACCCCTTCCGCATGTTGCTTCAGACATCAAACGATTGTCTATCCATTCGGAACTTCTCATGGTACCTTCTAACTTTACTCTTGATATCTTCTTAAGATTCTATTTGAGAGATACTTGTGCTTCTACCATGAGTTAACCGTTCGATGCTAAATCTTGTTAGAACCCGTCCTTATAGAGTTTTCCCCCTCTTATCCTTTCATAAGTTCGGTGAAGATCCTCAAGGCGGGACGACAATTTCATCATGATGCATTGATGCATAGGAATGAAGACATCAATGCTGTGGATCGACCTCTTCGAGAAGAGAAACCTAGGCCGAGAAGATCCGTTAGAGTTTCGTAACCACAACTTACCCCCTTACACCACCCCTTAAATCTCGGGACGAGATTTCTTGTAGTGGAGGAGAATTGTGACGCCTGGATATTTAAACTACAGTAATTCTCTTCTAATGATGCCACGTCACTTCGATTACTGTTTCTAATCTCACGTTAGTTCGAAAGCGATTCAAATTCAAATTCAAGATCAAGGAAACAATAAAAGTTTTGAAACTTTTAAACTAAATTGTTCGGGTTGTGACAAATAAATTGCAAGTAGTAGTGATGAAGAAACCCCACTTTTATAAAATGTTTAAATACTCTGAGGCGAATAAAACAGTAGCAAAAACCAATATTTAAATGCTTTTATAAATAATAAAATACTAAACTAAATGGTTTTGGGGTAAAACCTTTTGGTTGCACTGGGTTGGTGTTATTACTAATTTAGGGATCATTTTAAATATTAAGTAAAAACTAAACAGAAAAGAAAGTAAATAAAAACAAACTAAAGAAATAAAACAAAGCAACAAAAAAAGGACCCCCCCCCTCCCGCTGGGCCGAGAGGCCCAGCTGGCCAGACTGCCAGCCCACCCACTCCCCTGGACATATGGCCTCCCCAACCCACCTAACCCTAGTCCCCCCACCACTCGACCTCGATCCCCACCCCGCTCCCTCGTCTCCCTCCTAGCGCTGCCCCCCTCCCGCACACACACGACACACACAATGCACCGCTGCCACCCTGGCTTCAGAGGACCCGCACTTGAGCCCCGCACCACCCGGCGACTTGGCTACCGCGGATGAGCCGCCTGCCGGCAACGACCTCCTCCTCCCCGCGTTGTTCTTCCACCCCGAGCAATCTCCTGAGAGCACCGCTGCCGCACCTCTGAAGGACTCGCGGCCACCGTGCCCCCCTGAGCCCCGCTAGCTTGACCAATGGCTCCATTTTCGTCCCCTCCTTCACCTACAACATCCATTGGAGTGCGACGCCGCTACCCGCCTGCATCGCCCCCTTCATCAACCTCCGGCCACCACTCGTCTACGCTTCGGTCCAAGACCATAGCTGCTTCCTCGCCTCGCCAAGCTCGCACACGGCCTCCCTTTGAGCTCCTCGCCCTCTCTAACCTTCTCCACTAACCTCTCGTGCTTGCACCCAACGCCGATCCCGATCATGGCCGAACTCCGGCCGCCGCTCAGCTAGCTGCAACTGCTGCTTCAGACCATCCCGACACCACCCACAACTACTATCCATGCGGCGTGTCGTGCTGAACCCGTTGGATCAAACACCGCGTCATTTGGTCACCAGAGCAGCGAGAACCATGGTCGCGGCTGCGCACTGTGGTCGCCGACGTTAAGTCGCCGATGTGACTCGACCATTAACATGAACTAACCTGCTAATTAACCTCTCAGACCCACTAAAACTTGGGCCCCACCTAAATAACATATTGTTAGGATAAGTCACTGACTGGTGGGTCCATTAGTTAATTTAGTCAATGAAAAACGTTTAAAATCCTACTAACTGCTTGTGTCACTGACTAGGACCAAATTGACCCAGTCAAATGCTGACTGGGATTGTCCCAGTCAATTACAGGTGGGTTCCACATAGCCTTTTGACTAGTCAACCTTGACTGGTTGACTGTTGACTCAGCACCCTCCTGACCCCACTTGTCATACTATGTGGCTAGTTGCTGCTGAGTATAAAAGGTATTTTAGTTTAATTTTAGAATTAATAATAATTACGGTAAATCTAGAAAATCATTTAAACTTTGAAAATTAATAGAAAATAAACAGTATATCAGAAGCAAATAATTTATATATGAAAGTTGCTCAGAAAGACGAGACGAATCTGAATACGCGGCCCGTTCGTCCACCACACATTTGTAGCATAGTGAACCTACAACCGTCCCCCTCCTGTCTGTCAGTCCGAAAATACCGAACACCGGGAATACTTTCCCGGATGTTTCCCCCTTCGCCGGTATCACCTATCCCTGCAATAGGTTTCCCCTAGCACCGCGTATTGCCATGTTATGCTTTGTGTTGCTTTGATTGCTCTATTATTCATTTGTTTCCCCCCTCCGTTACATCTTTCCGGTAGACCTCGAGACCGATGCCAATACCCCCGTGATCAACTGCATCGACGACGACCCCACCTTCTTGCCAGAGCAACCAGGCAAGCCCCCCTTGATCACCAGATATCGCCTATTCTTCTCTCTAATGCTTGCATTAGAGTAGTGTAGCATGTTACTGCTTTCCGTTAATCCTATTCTGATGCATAGCATGTCCTTGCTACTACTATTGTTACCTTTACCTGCAATCCTAAATGATTATTATAGGATGCTAGTATTCCATTAGTGGACCTACATTCTTGTCCGTCTGCCATGCTATACTATCGGTCCGTAATCACTCGGGAGGTGATCACGGGTATATACTTATATACATTATATGTGATACATGTGGTGACTAAAGTCGGGTCGGCTCGTAGAGCACCCGCAAGTGATTCCAATGTGGGGGCTGAAAGGGCAGGTGGTTCCATCCAGGTATTGGTGGGCCTAGGTTCCCGATGGCCCCCGTCTGTTACTTTGTGGCGGAGCGACAGGGCAGGTGGAGACCACCTAGGTGAGAGGTGGGCTTGGCCCTGACTGGTGTTCGCGGTTACTTCAAAATAACACGCTTAACAAGATCTTGGTATTTGATTTGAGTCTGGCCACTAGCCTATACGCACTAACAAACTACGCGGGAACAGTTATGGGCATTCGACATCGTGGTATCAGCCGAAGCCTTCATGACGTCAACGACTGAGCGGCGCGCGCTGGGTTGGACCGCGTAGCACGACTTCCTTTGTAATGGAGGTTGCTAGGTCTGCTCACCGGCCGCGTACGCAACATGTAGGTGTGCAATGGGTGATGGGCCTAGACCCCTGCGTGCTTAGGATTTAGACCGGCGTGCTGACCTCTCTGTTGTGCCTAGGGGGCTGCGACGTGTTGATCTTCTAAGGCCGGGCATGACCTAGGAAAGTTGTCTGGTCAAAGGGGATCGAGCGTGTTGGGAAATGTGGTGCACCCCTGCAGGGAAGTTAATCTATTTGAATAGCCATGTCCCTCGGTAAATGGACGACTTGGAGTTGTACCTTGACCTTATGACAACTAGAACCGGATACTTAATAAAATACACCCTTCCAAGTGTCAGATACAACCCGATGATCGCTCTCTCACAGGGCAACGAGGAGAGGATCGCCGGGTAGGCTTATGCTATGCGATGATACTTGGTTAACTTACCATCAAATCTCTTCTTCTTGTGCAAGATGGAGGTTGCCAGAAGCATAGTCTTTGATAGGACTAGCTATCCCATCTTATTCCAGCATTCTGCAGTTCAGTCCACATATGCTACCCTTTTCCATTTGATACCAATGCATACATATGTAGTGTAGCTCCTTGCTTGCGAGTACTTTGGATGAGTACTCACGGTTGTTTTGCTCCTCTTTTTCCCCTTTCTATACCCGGTTGTTGTGACCAGACGTTGGAGTCCAGGAGCCTGACGCCACCATCGACGACGACTCCTACTACACTGGAGGTGCCTACTACTACGTGCAGGCCACTAACGACAACCAGGAGTGGTTTAGGAGGATCCCAGGCAGGAGGCATGCGCCTCTTTCGATCTGTAACCCAGTTTATGCTAGCCTTCTTAAGGCAAACTTGTTTAACTTATGTCTGTACTCAAATATAGTTGCTTCCGCTGACTAGACTATGATCGAGCTCTTGTATTCAAGCCCTCGAGGCCCCTGGCTTGTAATATGATGCTTGTATGACTTATTTTATTTGTAGAGTTGTGTTGTGATACCTTCCCGTGAGTCCCTGATCTTGATCGTACACTTTTGCGTGTATGATTAGTGTATGATTGAATCAGGGGCGTCACAAGTTGGTATTAGAGCCGACTGCCTATAGGAATCCCCCTTCCACACTCCTTGGCCGAAGTCGAGTCTAGACATTGCAAAACTTTTACTAACATGGTTGTCCGGCCCATGGGCCCATGTCGCCATTAGGTGGTATTAGGATCTTTTACTCCTCATCTATATTCTGGGACTCTGACCTCTCTTCTATTCGGGTTAAAATGAATTTACTAACTCTAACATTAGGATCACGGGATCACATCCACCCGGAGAGCCCTTTATTATAGTTGACCTCCTGGTTCACCAGAACACTTCAAAGATATTCTCCGAGGTTCTCCCAAGAACATGTGCCCATCACTTTGAAAATTCCCGACCACCGATAAATTCTTATGGATAACTACTTACACTTGTCGTTCATACCTTCGATCCTATTTGCCCTTGTTATTACTAGATACCCTAAAAAATTCTTCGATGTTTCGAGAATCCTTTGTTCCCACGGCTTTGTAGCCCTTTCCCGCATTAATACCCCTATGGATAATTCCTCGCACTTATCGAGTATCGGTTCTTCCCTCGTTGTTCATATGATTCACAAGATACGTTGGAATACTATCTGATCTCCCGAAAATCCTCTTCCCGATGTTGCTGTGCAAATACTTGCCTACCTGCATTATGGTTAATTTCATATTCCTAGTAATCTCTGTTGACATCCTTTGTCATTATCATTTTGAGTCCGTTAATACAATATGTTGCGAATGCTCGCAATCCTCAATCAGATCCTATAATTCATCCTTCCGGCTCAGACGTCATTTTAACATGGGCTGGATCTCGACCAATCACATTGTCACTAATTGTACCCCTAAGCCTGCTCAGCTTGTCCATCCTTAATCAGACATTTGCTTTTGATCCCTTGATTTGGAAATCATAATTCTTCTGCATTTGAGTTTTGAGTTAGTCAGTTGTTTCTATAATCCGATCTCCTTGCATCCTTTCTTCCTCCGGTTGAGTACCAATGCTCACATTGGATCCCTTGTGGACCACAATATCCGTTGTTGGATTTTATCCGACAACGTCCTTCATATTCAATAAGCCTGTGAGCCTGCCCTCGGATACAGAATTCCTTTGGTAAATTGTATCTTCTGCTTTCTCAAGAATGCTCTACTATTGAACTTGTGTTATTTATTCTTGAAATTTGGGGTATATGCTCCTAACATGCCCCGATGGGTTGAACCTATGCCTTTCCCAAACCGTATGAACCCGAAAGTTTTCGTGAGTCATACTCCTCTGTTGTTTCGCCAGATAAAATTTCTACACTAGAGTTTCATCAAAAGCGAGAAGTAAAATGAAAGGTTATGCATTGAAGAAGTGGGAGTCGACCTTGAACTTGTGTTCATGCCCATGGACACGATGTAGATCTTATCATGGAAGCTACTCCTAAATTAATTATTCCCTTGATATAAGTTCATCTTATATCTGGGATGTGGTCTTTTGCAATCGTGGTTCCAACCATATTGTTCCCCTTCGATGCAATTTCTCAGACAAGTTAAACCACTTGTCCTCTACAGATCAATGCACCAGTCCAACCTTTACTTTGATCTACCGTCGAGTATTACACCCTGGTATCTCGAGAATATCATGGAACTGCATCACTTCTTATGGGTTCTTCATCAAATTTTATTTCTCGCCGAATCCAATTTTTCCTGGGTTCTGGGTTGTCGTCAACCGATAACACCGAATAGTGAATCGATTCCGTACTCCGATTCAATAACTCCTAAGTAATTTTTGTTGCTTACGAGTTTAATAACACTTCAAGTCTTTCTCATCCTGATCGGCTATATCATTATCGTGCTAAATTTTAACGGTGCTATCTGGTCCTAATTCCCATAGCACATCTTTTGACGAAGATCTAAGCATACGTTGATCTTCCTCGTCTTATCGTTCACCTTGAGCAACAAGATTGATTCCAAGTTGATATCATATCCATGGTTCCAACAATCTTCCATTGTATCAGTCCCTTTGCTTGATGTCGTCGATGACCGAATTATATCTTCACGAAACCTCTCGACAAATGTGTCATGATCATCATCAACATGCTAAGCTCTTCAAGGATAACGACCGAATTCTTGATGAGAAATACCATTCTTGCCCCTCGATGATTTGTGTTATCATCGGCATCTTATTGTCCTCCCTCCAACACAAACTTGTTCATGTTTCGTGTAGTACCTTGAGTTCCTTGCTATCCAACGTGTGTTATGTTCTACCTTGAAGTATTACTATATTTTATGTCAAGGATGTTGTGAGAATTGCTCCACCTCTTAAGAATTCTTGGTATAGTGATACTTTTCACCATCACCATTCTTTCTTGGTCCCCGTGTTGATTCTAACCGGGATACCAACAAGTGGACGATGCTGCTTGGATTCTATACTTCTAGCAACCCTGTTGCTTGTAAGTTAATGAACGATAGATTCATTCTTGGTGTATTGATTATCGAATCACCATTCTAACATTGATCATGCTACCTAAGCCCATATTTCGGGTGCACCTTTCAACCGATGTTTAATTGTGTATGTTTCCCTTGAGCATACCTCCTTGTTCACTGAAGTGTGGAAATTCATCTTTTGAAAATCTCAATGAATTGTCGCTGAGTCCATCAGCCACCCCCCTCATCATTCCCTTGGGTTAATGATGAACTCTTGTTTCGGAACTCGCTCCCATAGTTCATTTCCTAAGAATTTTACAAGGTCATCTCGTCAATTGTGTTGCACCTTTTCTTCTCGGGCATCCTGAGTCAGAGGTATCCTGACACCAATCAGATCTGAATCTCGGTCAGATATGATGGTTGGGATATATTTCCAAGAGTTATAAAATTGTTCCTTATATATCGGTAAGGTGATGTCATGCCTATCACACCTGGCCGGAGGACTTGTGGTTATAGTTTCCTGTTTAGCAAGGTTAACAATTCTTCCATGAGGAAATTGTAAGGCTTATTATACAAGTTGTTCCTAATGAATCCTTCTTGTATCCAAGTCTGACCTTGCTTGAAGACTATGTTAACGCTATCTCGAAGCATGTCTGTGGTACTCCAATTTTCAAGAAAGAACATTTGAAGCCCAATGTTAAATGTTTCTTGCTCAATTATCCAAACACCATTGTATATGTAATGTCATGGAATTTATCTCCCCTTACCTAAAGAGTTTTCTACATTATCCTGTCATGGATATCATGCTCTGCTTGTCCTTGGGAAGGATATACCCTTGAAATATGTGTTTAAACACATTTTCCTTTCCATTGTTCTGTTTAATCTAATAATCATATTTTCCTTTCCATTGTTTGGCTTAACCTTTCTTGTGATCTATATGATCTAACAAGTAATATTCTCCTGCTTATGTAAACACCTCGGTGTACAATTCGGTCAGTAAGACCCTGTTACTATTGTTGATGACATTCCGGTAACCACAGACGGACGAGAACTTTGCCTATTGGCCCGCCTCGTTTCGACGAGTAGGAAAATGGTTCTCTTCGTCCCTCGCCCTTGGTACCGACATTGTTGCCGACATAACTGACATGCTATCCTCTAACATGTCTTGCTTACATGATCGTGCAAGACATCACCGCCCTTCCTAACTTTAACCCACATGGTGGGTCCATAACCCACAGTTCCACATCATCAAAACCTGACTCTCCTGTGCACGCCCGGTTTCCAAAGTTATTCCTCGTGTGTGGCCTCATATGTAATTCATGGGCCACCTTCCTAGTGATCTATTCTGGTAGCAGACGCAATACTCAATCTCGTTGCTTTGGACCCCTTTCGCACGTTGTTTCAGATATCGAACGATTGTCTATCCGTTTGGAACTTCTCATGGTACCTTCTAACTTTGCTCTCGATATCTTCTTAAGTTTCAATTCAAGAGATACTTATGCTTCTACCCATGAGTTAACCGTCTGATGCTAAATCTTGTTAGAACCCGTCCTTATAGAGTTTTCCCCCTCTTATCCTTTCATAAGTTCGGTGAAGATCCTGAAGGCAGGACGACAATTTCATCATGATGCATTGATGCATAGGAATGAAGACATCAATGCTATGGATCGACCTCTTCGAGAAGAGCAACCTAGGCCGAGAAGATCCGTTAGACTTTCGTAACCAGAACATTCCCCCTTACACCACCCCTTAAATCTCGAGACGAGATTTCTTGTAGTGGAGGAGAATTGTGACGCCTGGATATTTAAGCTACAGTAATTATCTACTAATGATGCCACGTCACTTCGATTACTGTTTCTAATCTCGTGTTAGTTCGAAACCGATTCAAATTCAAATTCAAGATCAAGCAAACAATAAAAGTTTTCAAACTTTTAAACTAAATTGTTCGGTTTGTGACAAATAAATCGCAAGTAGTTATGATGAAGAAACCCCACTTTTATAAAATGTTTAAATACTCTGAGGTGAATAAAATAGTAGCAAAAACCAATATTTAAATGCTTTTATAAATAATAAAATACTAAACTAAATGGTTTTGGGGTAAAACCTTTTGGTTGCACTGGGTTGGTGCTATTACTAATTTAGGAATCATTTTAAATATTAAGTAAAAACTAAACAGAAAAGAAAGTAAAATAAAAACAAACTAAAGAAATAAAACAAAGCAACAAAAAAAGGACCGCTCCGCTTGGCCGAGAGGCCCAGCTGGCCAGACTGCCGACCCACCCACTCCCCTGGCCATATGGCCTCCCCAACCCACCTAACCCTAGTCCCCCACCACTCTCCCCCGATCCCCACCCCGCTCCCTCTTCACCCTCCTGGCGCCGCCCCCTCCCGCATGCACACGACAAACACAATGCACCGCCGCCACCCTGGCTTCGGAGGACCCGCGCACCCGGCGACCCGGTGACCCGGCTACCGCGGATGAGCCGCTTGCCAGAATGCCATGCAGAGAGACAATCCTGGAGGTATATAGCTCTGCCAACTGAGCTGCTGTGAGAGCCACTTTAGTGAGTTTGTCGATGACAATGAAGATAGCATCATTGCCACGCTTGGACTTTGGAAATCCAGTCACGAAGTCCATCTCAATATGGTCAAACTTCCATTCTGGAATGGCAAGAGGTTGGAGGAGACCAGCTGGTCGTTGGTGTTCTGCTTTCACTCTTCTGCAGACATCACATTCATTCACGAACTGAGCAATCTCTCGCTTCATTCGAGTCCACCAATATGACTGCTTGAGGTCATGGTACATCTTTGTACTTCCAGGGTGGATAGAGAGGAGTGAATTGTGAGACTCGTTCATAATGACTTTACGAAGGTCACCTTTAGGAACAACAATGCGATCCTCGAAGAATAGAGTATCCTTGTCATCAAGACGATAGCACTTGTACTTGGGTTGACTCTTGGCAATCCCAATCTTCAACTTCTTCACAATATCATCAAGAAGTTGAGCCTCGCGAATCTGATCTTCCAAAGTAGGAGAGACTTGGATGTTGGCGAGGAAACCTTGAGGAACAACTTGAAGGTTGAGTTTGTGGAAAGCTTCACAACGCTCGGGTTGGTAAGGCTTGAGAATCAAACTGTTGCAGTAAGCCTTCCTGCTCAATGCGTCAGCAATTACATTGGCCTTGCCTGGAGTATACTCGATACTTGGATTATACTCTTGAATCATTTCGACCCAACGAGTCTGCCTGAGGTTGAGATTTGGATGAGTGAAGATGTACTTGAGACTCTTATGATCTGTGAAGATGTCCACTTTTCGTCCTAATAAGAGATGCCTCCATGTTAAAAGAGCATGGACAACTGCCGCCAACTCGAGGTCATGAGTGGGGTAGTTCTTTTCGTTGGGCTTCAACTGGCGAGAGGTATAGGCCACAACTTTCTTCTCTTGCATCAACACTGCACCAAGACCTTGAAGGGAAGCATTGCAAAAGACCTCGAACGGTTTGGATTCATTAGGAGGAGTCAAAACTTGAGCAGTGACTAGCTTCTGTTTCAGGGTGTTGAAGGCGATGTCACATTCAGGCGACCAGACGTACTTCACATGCTTCTGGAGAAGGTTGGAAAGAGGCTTCGCGATCTTTCACAATAGCTTGCGAGCCCAAGGAAGCTGCAGAGTTGCTTCACGTTCTAAGGCGGTTCCCAATTCATAATTGCAGACACCTTCTCAGGATTAACAGCTATGCCCTTGGCGGATATGATATGCCCAAGGTAGAGGACCTCATCGAGCCAAAACTCGCACTTTGAAAACTTCACATAGAACTGATGTTCTCTGAGTTTATCCAGCACCAAACGCAAGTGTTTGGCATGATCCTCCTTGTTCTTGGAAAAGACCAAAATGTCATCAAGGTAGACCAAGACGAAGTCATTTGTGTAGGCGTTGAAGATGAAGTTCATCATGCGAGAGAATGTTGGAGGAGCATTCACGAGGCCGAAAGACATGACAGTGTATTCATATGAACCATAGCTTGTTCTGAATGTTGTCTTGGGGATATCTTGTTCATGAATGCTAATCTGATGATAGCCATATGGAGATCAAGCTTGGAGAATACTTGAGCTCCTTTGAGTTGTTCAAACAGCTCGTTGATGTTGGGAAGTGGGTACTTGTTCTTTATGGTCTTCTTGTTCAATGGACGGTAGTCGACACAAAGTCGGTCCGTTCCATCCTTCTTCTTCACAAAAAGAACACCACAACCCCATGGAGAAGAACTAGGTCGGATGAGACCCATACGCTCTTGAATATCGAGTTGCTTCTTCAGCTCATTCAAATCTTCAGGTCCAAGCTTGTAAGGACGTTTGCAAACAGGTTCCATGCCAGGCTCAAGATCGATGACGAATTCAACTGGCCGGTGAGGAGGCATTCCTGGAAGCTCTTCTGGAAAGGCGTCTTGATATTCGCAAATGACTGGAATCTGCGAGATGGCATCCAGCTCACCCTTCTCATTGAGAGAAAATAGACGAATGGTGTCATCGCGAGCGGCAAAGACGATTACATCCTCAGACGAATGTGTCAATTGAATCTTCCTGGCAGCACAATCAAGCTGAGCCTTGTGCTTAGAAAGACAATCCATTCCAAGAATAAGATCAATATCCGAGTTACCAAGGACCATTGGAGAAGACAGAAACTTATAGTCACCCAACGTGATAGAAACTTCCGGAACCACGTAGCTTCCGTGCAAGCACTTGTCCGGAGAGACAACTGCTAACGGTCTATGCATATCTTGGAAAGCCAACTCATGCTTAGATGCAAATGGTCTCGAGATGAAACAATGCGATGCACAAGTGTCAAAAAGAACTTTTGAAGGAACATCGTTAACAGGAATGTTACCCATAATCACATCTGACGAGTCCTCTGCCTGAGCTACGTTCATCATGTTGACCTTTCCAAACTTGGGATTATGCTTGACCACTGCGATGGTGGTAGATCTCACAGGAGGAGGAGGAAGACGCCTCTGATTGAAGCATTTATTGGCATAGTGACCCTTCTACTGACACTTGTTGCATGTGACCTCTGAAAGCGGACGGTGATACGGAGCACTTGATCTTGGAGCATGAGATGAAGTCTTGTTCTGAAAGCCTAGGTTGGGTGGGTGGGAAGATCCATTGCCACCTTTGCTCTTCTGCTGATAAGGCTAACGGAACGGAGGAGGAGAAGGCAACCAATACTTTTGCTGCTTAGAAGCCACTTGACTTGAGGAAGAAGGAGTTGCATCTCTGACTCGCTTCTTGGAAGCATCGCACTTCAGCTGCGCAGTCTCTTGTTTCAGTGCCATGTTGTAAAACTCATCGTACTTCTGAGGCTCGAAAAGCACAAGAGGGAGTTGGAGATCTTCTCTGAGGCCACCTCTGAACTGGTGAATCATGCTCTTCTCATCGGGGACGTCCTGCTTGGCGAAACGAGCGAGCTTCTGGAACATGATGTTATACTGGTAAATAGACAAGTTGCCTTGCTTCAGGTTGCGGAATTCCTCACGCTTTCTCTCAACAAAACTTTGAGGAATGTGGTGAGCTTTGAAGTCTTGACGGAATTCATCCCAGGTAATCACACGGCCTCCTCTGGAATCTTTGTACTGCTGAAACCATTCGGCAGCTTGGTCTTTGAGTTGGAACGAGGCAAACTTGACAAAGTCCTTAGGCCTGACATTACTGCACTCGAAATGCTTGCAGATATCCACGAGCAAATCATCAGCGTCTATTGCCTCGACACAGTTGCTGAAGGTCTTTGGCTGGTTTGCGAGGAACTGGTTGAGTGTAGCAAACTAATTCTGATTGTAGCCATGGCCATGATTCCCTTGGTTGCGCTCTTGCAAGAGCTGCATGATCAGCTGCGTGTTTGCATTGGTAGCGGCCATCACAGCTTTCCATGCCTCCGGAGGTGGAGGTGGTGGCGGCGGATTAGGACTCGGAGTCATGCGCGTTGGAGGAGCCATCCTGAAGAGGGTGACATCCATTAGCATCTTGACAGATATATAATCAAGCTGAATCAAATGGATCGAAATTGCAACATATAGTCTCCACATCCGAACAAAAATGAACGAACGAAATCCATTTGAAATGGTCACACTTCCATAAATTGAGAAGCCACTTAGATAGAGGTAGAAGAATAAAACAACAAGGTACAGACAAGAACAAATACTTGGTGAGGATTACCCAATCACAAACCAAATATCCGCGGTAGAAATGCTAGAGCTACAAGAATTCCCACCTACAAAACTTCTGAACCTTTCCGGTTATGCAATCAGGTGTTGGGGATACAGGGGAAGCATAATATCTCACCCAAAGCTAGCAAATCCTACATCCAGCTGTATCCATCCTTCAACACATAACCAAGAAACCTTCGGAAATCATTTACCTCAACCTTCAAAAAGCATCCGTTATACAAGTTATGGCAATACTACCGAACTCCCGCCCCAGTACTTGGTGGCGTCGAGGTTATCTCACCAACAACTGCATAAAAGAGATTTTCGATGTCGGCGAAACTCAGGTATTCCAGAATTGCAATGATAAAATTGTGATGACAACACCTTGGAGCTCAAATCCCCGGGACACTGTCACAACCCCTAAATGTCAGGAGGCACCAAGAAGAATGTTCACGTCACAAAACCATCAGAACGATTCCAAGATACCCACGTGATCCTAAATTTTTTTTAGTGAAATTTGAGAAGAGAAGAGTCAAAACTCTACATCAGGATGCCTCACCAGAGCGACGTAGGGACTGGGGAGTAAAAAAATTCCTACTCTCCGATATATATATTCCTGATTGACTAAAAAAATTTTCTAGACTCAACAACAACAGCGATTCGATCAAGCAGGGGGCTCCTAAAGTCAGGGAAGGCTCAGATTACCAACTTGTAATGCCCTCGATGCAGCTATATCTCCCACGTGTCGAAGCACGACTAAGAGGCATAACCGCATTGAAAGCAATGTTGCAAGTGAGGTAATCTTCACAACAACCCATGTAATACAATAAGGGGAAAAGATACATAGTTAGCTTACACTCACCACATCACAGAAATAGCATAAATAACATTACATTCATCCAGATACACTCAAGGTCCGACTACGGAACCAAAATAAAGATAAACCCCAAATGCAACATAGTCCCCAATCCCCCAACTGGGCACCACTACTGATTAGCTGGGAAAGACATGTAGTATCGTGTTGAGTCCTCATCGAACTCCCACTTGAGCTTAGTTGAATCTCCTGGAATGGAATCATCGATCCCTCCATCTGGTTTTGGAAGGAATCTGTGAGTCACGGGGACTCAACAATCTCACACCCTCGTGATCAAGGCTATTTAAGCTTATAGGAAGGGTAAAAGGTATGATGTGGAGCTGCATCAAGCGACTAGCATATATGGCAGCTAACATACACAAATGAGAGCAAGAAGAGAAGGCAAAGGCATGGTTGAACAACTATGATCAAGAAGTGATCCTAGAACAACCTACGTTCAGGCATAACTCCAACACCGTGTTCACTTCCCGGACCCCGCCGAGAAGATACCATCACGGTTACATATGCGGTTGATGCATTTTAAATTAAGTTAAGTTTCAGGTTATCTACAAATGAACATTAACAAATTCCCATCTACCCATAACCACGGGCACGGTTTTCGAAAGTTCAAATCCCTGCAAGGGTGTCCCAACTTAGCCCATCACAAGCTCTCACGGTCAATGAAGGATATTCCTTCTCCCAAGACAATCCGATCAGACTCGGCATCGCGGTTACCAGACATCTCGACAATGGTGAAACTAAACCAGCAAAGCCACCCGAATGTGCTGACAAATCCCGATAGAAGCTGCACATATCTCGTTCTCAGGGCACACCGGATTGTCCAAACTTCTGGTAGGCCAGCCCAGAGTTGCCCCTGGTGGCCACCGGCGGCTGACAGGTTGGACCAACACTCAGAGGAGCACTGGCCAGGGGGTTTAAATAAAGATGACCCTTGAGTCCGCGGAACCAAATGGAAAAAGAGGCTAGGTGGCGAATGGTAAAAACCAAGGTTGGGCCCTGCTGGAGGAGTTTTATTCAAGGCGAACTGTCAAGGGGTTCCCATTATAACCCAACCGTGTAAGGAACGCAAAATCAAGGAACATAACACCGGTATGACGGAAACTAGGGCGGCAAGAGTCAAACAAAACACCAGGCATAAGGCCGAGCCTTCCACCCTTTACCAAGTATATAGGTGCATTAAGATAGACAAGATAATATAATGATATCCCAACAATAAACATGTCCCAACAAGGAACAAACTCCAATCTTCACCTACAACTAGCAACACTATAAGAGGGGTTGAGCAAAGCGGTAACATAGCCAAAAAATGTTTTGCTAGGACAAGGTGGGTTAGAGGTTTGAAATGGCAATATGGGGGGCATGATAAGCAAGTGGTAGGTATCGTAGCATAGGCATAGCAAAAGAGCGAGCATCTAGCAAGCAAAGATAGAAAGTGATTTCGAGGGTATGGTCATCTTGCCTGCAAAGTTCTCCGAGTTGACTTGATTCTCGTAAGCATACTCAACGGGATCCTCGATCACGTACTTGTCTCACGGATCTACCCAAAGCAAGAAACACAAGAAAAGGGAGAACAATCAACCACGTGCAATGCACAAACAACATGATGCAAACATGGTATGATATCCTGGATGCGATATGTGATGCATATGCATGATTTGGAAAGGAATGATTGAACCTGGCCTCAACTTGGAAAAACCAAGAGTGCCACTGGAAAGAGGAGTTGATTTTGGTTGAAATCGATATAAAGATCACCGGAATCGGATGCACGGTTTGGAAATGACAAGCAAAAGAAATATGGCACTGGTCTGCGATTAACAGCACGAGACCATCTAAATGCATCAAGAACAACATGCTACAACACTCCAACATGGCAACAAAATACATGGCAGGGATCCACTCATGATGCTTGACAAAAGATGAACACTGAGCTATGGGTAATTCACTCAATAGCAAGCTCAAACAAGCATGGCAAAAGAGCAAAAGATAACAGGTTTCAGACTGTGAAATTAACAGCAAGTCTAGAATTTAACATCAAGAAGCAATGTTTAGAGCACGATAACTACATGCTACATGAACATATCATGACAAAGAAAAGCATGGCATAAAGCTACTCAAAGCATACAACAAAAGTCCCTTACTGACCATAAGCCAAAAGGGATCAGAAAAAACAATTGCAACCACGTGAACATAGCAATAATCGTTAACAGATTCAAACTTGGTGAAAAAACTGGAACATGGCAAAGCAGACATCAAGTAGGCATGTTTACGAGCTCGATGCACTCACTACGAGGCAAGACATGACAAACTAAGCATACACCCAGCAAGTAGACATGGCATAGAAGCTAGACATGGCAAGAACAACAACATAGCATGCACGGATCAACTACAACAAGCTCGGAAAAATTGCTAAACTTGTTAACAATCTACCAGGAATATTTTATAGCAAAAGTAGAGCTCGATTGACTCAAGCTAGGGTGATCCATAATTGCAAACAAAGACATCCTTACTGATCATGCTCAAAAGAGGCACGGATCACTAGGAAACAACATGAACACATGACATAAAAAATAAGGACGGGGCAGCGACTTGGAATATTTCTAAGTCCCTGAAATCAGCATCATTTAGTGACCTATTTTGCATGCTTGTGCTAGTCACCACAGAGATCACAAAAATACATGGCATTCACCCCTGTAAAGATAACATGGCATACTTCAAAACTCATGTAGGGTTCAGGATCATAGGATGCACGCATTAATCATGGCAAAAATGACAAAAGTGCAGTTGCTGATAATAATCTGAAACTAACAACACATAGCCCTCTTCCAACAGCATTTCGGGCATCAAGATGAGCTCAAATGAAAATGATGCAATGAGATGAAATGAAGTACTCGTCGAGACGAATATTTCGATATGCTACACTCACGAATCAGAGCAACTGTTGATGAGTTATGAATTGATGAAGATAGCCAAACATGTTAGGGTTTCGGGGGAAAAGTCTACCGAGACTCGATCCAGATCTGGTGACGGCACTGTAGCAGCTCGAGGCACTCGAGGTCTCCGGCGAGCCGGTGAGCTTGTTCTGGCGAGGGAGGGGCGAGGGGACGCCGGAGGGTGCCGGATCCGAGGCCGGGGTGTCGCCGGCGAGCTCCTCGGCGAACGGCGGCGACTCCAGCGCGGTGGTGCGGCGGTCGGCGAAGAGGAGGCGAAGTCCGGCGATGGTGGCTGCGGCCGGAGTGGCAGAGTCGCGGCGGAGGCGGCGGAGCACGGCGCCGGCGTGGGAGGATAAGCGGCGCGGGCGCGGGCGTCGGACGGCGGCGGCCTGGGCTATGGAGGGCCCGCGGCGGGCCTCACGGGCCGGCGCGGATCACGGCGAAGTGGAGCGCCGGGCGGCTGATGTGGCGTGATGTGGTTGGCTGCGGGGTTTTGTCCGGTGCGGTTTCGGACATGTCCGGCGGCGCGCGAGGTGGAATTTTAGGGTTAGGGTGGAAGGAGATCCGGAATTTCGGAGGAGGGGCTATTTATAAAGGTAGAGGGAGCTAGGAAGCTCCAAATGAGGTGCGGTTTGCGGCCACGCGATCGTGATTGAACGACCTAGGTGATGGAGGAGGTTTAGGTGGGTTTTGAGCCACTTTGGAAAGGTGTTGGGCTGCAACACACACAAGGCCTTTTCGGTCCCTCGGTTAGTCGTTGGAGTATCAAATGAAGTCCAAATGGTACGAAACTTGGCATGCGGTCTACCGGTAGTAAACCAAGGCCGCATGGCAAGTCTTGGTCCAATCTGAAAATGTTTAACACTCGTACACGAAAAGAGGTAGAAAGGGACACCGGATGACATAGGAGCGCCGGAATGCAAAACGGACAACGGGGAAAATGCTCGGATGCATGAGACGAACACGTATGCAAATGCAATGCACATGATGACATGATATGGGATGCATGACAAAGACAAAACAACACGAAGGAAAAAACCCGACAACGAAGAAATAACATAACTTAGTGCCGGAAACGGCAAGAGTTGGAATACAAATGTGGCAGGTTACATATGGGGTGTTACAAACTGCCCCCCTCCGGTCCGTCTGTCCGAAAACACCGAACATCGGGAATACTTTCCCGGATGTTTCCCTCCTTCACCTGTATCACCTATCCCTGCAATAGGTTACCCCTAGCACCGTGTATTGCCATATTATGCTTTGTGTTGCTTTGATTGCTCTATTATTTATTTGTGTCCCCCCTCCATTACTTCTTTCCAGTAGATCTCGAAACCGCCGCCGATACCCCCATGATCGACGATGACCCCTCCTTCTTGCCAGAGCAACCAGGAAAGCCCCCCTAGATCACCAGATATCGCCTATTCTTCTCTCTACTGCTTGCATTAGAGTAGTGTAGCATGTTACTGCTTTCCGTTAATCCTATTCTGATGCATAACCTGTCCTTGCTACTACTGTTGTTACCTTTACCTACAATCCTAAATGCTTAGTATAGGATGCTAGTATTCCATCAGTGGCCCTGCATTCTTGTCCGTCTGCCATGCTATACTATCATGCCATAATCACTCGGGAGGTGATCCCGGGTATATACTTCCTGCAAGCGATTCCGATGTGGGGGCTGAAGGGGAAGATGGTTCCATCCAGGTAGTGGTGGGCCTGGGTTCCCGACGACCCCCGACTGTTACTTTGTGGCGGAGCGACAGGACAGGTGGAGACCACCTAGGTGAGAGGTGGGCCTGGCCCTGATCGGTGTTCAAGGTTACTTCTAAATAACACGCTTAATGAGATCTTGGTATTTGATCTGAGTCTGGCCACTAGCCTATACACACTAACCAACTACACGGGAAAAGTTATGGGCACTCGACATCATGGTATCAGCCGAAGCCTTCGTGACGTTAGCGATTGAGCGGCACACGCCGGGTTGGACCGCGCAGTGCAACTTCCTTTGTAATGGAGGTTGCTAGGTCTGCTCACCGGCCACGTACGCAACATGCAGGTGTGCAATGGGCGATGGGCCCAGACCCATGCGCGCTTAGGATTTAGACCGGCGTGCTGACCTCTCTGTTGTGCCTAGGTGGGGCTACGACGTGTTGATCTTCTGAGGCCGGGCATGGCCCAGGAAAGTTGTCCGGTCAAAGGGGATCGAGCGTGTTGGGAAATGTGGTGCACCCCTGCAGGGAAGTTAATCTATTCGAATAGCCATGTCCCTCTATAAAAGGACGACCTGGAGTTGTACTGTCACACCCTAGCTAGTCATGCATCAGAGTGTGTGCATCATGTTTAAAATTCCATTTAATTTGAAATGGGGATTGTGAAACCCTCAGAATCATTTTTGAAAATGATCCAAATAAAAATTTCTCCAAAAAGGTCCAAGAAAATGCTCATGTTGCTCTCTGAAAATATTGGACAGAGATAAAAATCAAACCAATATTTTTAGTGGCTCATGGACATTTATTTTGGGCATTTGGAATTAATGCATAAATATTTGCATTGGAAATATATTTCTATATATATGAAATATGGTCCAAATATTATGCCATTTATAAAGGAGCTCTGGAATAATATATCTAGCCCCTTCAAAAATTGGCATAAGTTAAATAAATGATTTAATATATTATTTAAATCAAAACAAATGTCAGAAATTAGAAAACAGAAAAAAATAAAAGGGAGAAGCTTACCTGGGCTCCTCCCTGTGCAGCCCAGCCAGCTGGCCGGCCCAGCCAGCAGCCGGCCCAGCCCACCTCCCTCCTCTGTCGTCTTCGTCCTCGACAGAGGGAGGGGAGTGTGGCCGGCGCGCGCGCGCGCCACCGCGCCACGCCACCTCTCTCCCTGCTTGCCTGCCCTCCCCTCCTCGCTCGATGCCCCGGACGACGCCACGCCTCCCCCCTGCTCTCTCTCACTCGCCCTCGGCTCTCCCCTCCTCTCCCTCGCTCTCTCTCTCACACGGCCGAACACCACCGTCGCCGCCGTTCGCCATAGCAGCCGTCTCCGGCCACCCCTCGCTCCAACGACTAGCTCAGAAGCTCCGCCACAACCCCCTCTTCCTCCCCACCGCTCCACGGGCCTCCGGAAGCCCTGCATCGCCGCCACGTCGCCGTTCCCCTCTTCGGGCTCCGACCATCATCGCCGTCGAATTCGTCGTCTCCAGCGCGTCTCCGAGCCCACTTCGACGCCCACTGCAACCGCGGTGAGCCCCCGAGTCGTTTCCCCCTTCTCCCCTGGTCTCTTTCGACCTCTAGGCCTTAGCCCCACCTTGGCCGAGAGCTCCACGCCGCCGGCGATGTCGCCGTCGTGGCCACGGTCACCGTAGCGCCCAACCGAGCACACTATCGTGCTCCACGCCTCACTAGGAGCACGCAGCACGCACCAACGCCTCCCCAAACACCCTGCAACGCCGACTCCGACCGCACCCGAACTCCGGCCGCCGCTCACGAGCTCGCCGTCGACGGTACCGGCCACCCCAGGCTCGGCCACCACCACCGTTCGACGCGCGGGAGCAAGAGCTCTCCAACGAGCCCAAGAACGGCCTCGCCCGTGCCCTGTAGCGCGATCCCGCATCACGCCGCCGTCTCGGGCCTCGCCGGCGTCACGTCGCCGGTGGGTTTGACCCACCTTGACCACGGCAGGACCCCCCTGAGTCCCTGACAGGTGGGCCCAGCCCTGTAGCTAATTAGGATTAGCGCTAACCACTGTAGTTAACCCCCTGACACTGACCAGTGGGCCCCAGCGCCACTAATTAGTAATTAGGATTAATTTAACCCTGTTTAACCCCCCCTGTCACTGACGTGTGGCCCCCACACGTCAGGTTTGACTCCAGCCAGCCACAGTTGACCACTGACGTCATGCTGACATCATGCTGGCGCAATATTTATATTTCTGGATTTAATTTAAATCAGGAAATTCCAGAATATAATTTAAACTTCAAAAATTCATAACTTTTATTCTGTAACTCCAAATTGGACAAATTATATATGAAAAATGACCAGAAAAATCCAATCTATCCATCTGTACTATTTTCATGCATGATTAAACAAGTTAAATTGATGTATTAAGCAGAACAAGGAAAAGCACTTTAAAAGGCCATGTTTGAGTTTGAAATTTGAATCTATGATTCAAATTTGTTCAAACCCTTCTGGTTTTAGTTGCATTAGCCCAACACACTCATATTGCTATGTTTCATGCATGCATCATATTGTTGCACATTGTTTGGTGATGGTTGTGTATCGGTGTCCTTTGCGACAGGTTCTGCCTCCGAGGAGTACCGTGATTACCCTAACGAAGAACCGTATCAGTGCATCGAACCATCAGGCAAGCAACCAACCATTTGATCATATCGATACAATCCCATGTTCTCGCTCCTGCTCTCTTTTACTGCATTAAGACAACGCGATTCAAACTGCTGTGTGCTACGGTAGTTGAACCCATTTCCTCTGCATGACCTGTCATTGCCACAGTAACTAGATGAAACCCACTAGCATGTGTAGGAGTTGATTGAGCCCTATGTATGTGTTGTTCCTACCTTGCTATGCCTGCTATGCTTAGAGTCGTGTCAGGTCTGGTTCATCTGGGTGATGGGCTAGAGTGAAATGATTATGTCGGTAATGAGAGTGGTGTGGTGAACACGATTTGGTAAAGGTATCGATGAGAGGCCATGTAGGAGTACATGGTGGGTTGTTTCATCGAAGCCGACCTTAAGCACTGAGATCTGTATGTGTGATTTAAGACACAGCTACTACCATGCATTGGGCCCTGAAATATGACCCCACTCGACTTCTTATTCACCCTAGCTCTCTGTCCAGGAGTTGCAAGTAGTTTCTGGTGTTTGTAGCCTACTGGAGGCCGTGGACAGCGCTGACCGTAGGGGTGGGCTGTGATGCGGTAGGTACGTGGCCGGGTGTACCGAATACCCGTTAGGTATCTCGGGAACCCTGTTCACATCGTTCGGGGCCGTATGGGAAACCTCGGCCGGACTCCCTGCGGATGGAACCTGAATAGGCGATAAACCTGGACTAGAGGCTTAAGTGTTTAGGTAGGTCGTGGTCTACACCCACGTCGGCTTTCGCTTGAAGTCTGCCGAGCACATGTCGTGTGCAGACGCTAAGTGGTGGAAACATGTATGAAGAAGTACACCCCTGCAGGGTTATCATAATCTATTCGAATAGCCGCGTCCGCGGTAAAGGACTACTTGGTTGCCTATACAGTTCATAGACAAGTAAATGGAAACTGTCAAAAGCCTCAAGATAAGTGTGAGTGCCGAGGATGGCTCTTCCGTAGGAAGACGGAGGTGGATCCTCGGTAGTGTATTGAAGTGGTGAGTAGTGGACTCGTGTGCGCAAAACCATTTCAAGTTGGAGTATCGTAGGATAGCCTAGCCAAGAGTCAAAGCTGGCTTGCTGCAATAACCCCACCAACCCTTCTTGATACTAAGCATGTATGTAGGATCTGATGTAAGTCTTGCTGAGTACCTTTGTACTCATGTTGCTATAATTTACATTTTTACAGAAGACGCTGCAACCCCTTCTGATGGGTTCTATGTAGACGTTGACATCAACGAGTAGGCTAAAGACCCAGGTGGTGACCCTGAGCTTGTGAAGGACCTTGTAGTATAGCTAGACTTCCCAAGCCTCTTTTATTTTACTAGTTGTCTGTACTCAGACAAGTCACTTCCGCTGCTGGTTTGTATGACTGTATGACTTGTATGTTGGGTCGTGAGACCCGTACCTTTGTGTATGTTATGTATGGCTCCCTGAGCCTTAAATAAAGTACTTGTGTCGTAGAGTCATGTTGTGATGCTTCGTTGTATTTGCACATATCGAGCATATTGTGTGTATGATTGAAATGCTTGGTATGTGTGGGATCTGACTATCTAGTTGTTTATCTTTAGTAGCCTCTCTTACCGGGAAATGTCTCCTAGTGTTACCGCTGAGCCATGGTAGCTTGCTACTGCTCTGGAACACTTAGGCTGGCTGGCATGTGTCCTTCTTCGTTCCTGTGTCTGTCCCTTCTGGGAAATGTCACGCTTTGAGTACCGGAGTCCTGTTAGCCCGCTACAGCCCGGTTTACCGGAGTCCTGCTAGCCCAGTGCTACAGCCCGGACCCACTTGCTGATGACCGACACGTTCGAAGCTGGGTCATGGATGTCTGTCCCTGTAAGTCTGTGCCACTTTGGGTTTACGACTAGTCATGTCAGCCCGGGCTCTTTATCATATGGATGCTAGCGACACTATCATATACGTGAGCCAAAAGGCGCAAACGGTCCCGGGCAAAGGTAAGGCGACACCCGTGGGGATACCGTGCGTGAGGCCGCAAAGTGATATGAGGTGTTACCGGCTAGATCGATGTGACATCGAGTCGGGGTCCTGACAGCGTTGGCATCAGAGCCGGACTGCCTGTAGGTTCTCCAAGCCAAACTGGTCGATGTTGAGTCTAGAAATTCTTTAGTTATATGTAGGGGAATTGATTGTGGGATGGAACGTAAGGCTCTTTTTACTCCTTTATCTCATGACATTCTGATCTGAGTCAGTCCATTCTTCCACCGGGGGTTAAGGAATTAGGATCTATTCTCTCTATCAGGATCACGTGTTACTAATCAGTAGTACCTTATAAGTTTGATGGATACAAGCCTAGTTCAGTTCTACTACCACATTATGTTGTTAGAATGGATTCAAAACTTTGATATGATGATGTTGAGTGTGTACGAAATCCTTTGCCAAATGTCTCAAAATCCTTCTTGAGCATTTACAGCTGTTATGCTGCCGAAATTTTGCTAGAAATTCTAATGCCTTTGCATTATGATTGTGCTTTCAGATGGCCACTCGCGACCTCAATCAAGTGGTTCGCCTGACTCGATGCCTAGATGTACCCGGCCATACTGCCAAGTTGGTCAGGGTAATGACTGAGGCTGGATACCGCTGGTATCCCGAGTACACGGTCGAAGAGCAATTCCGAGACTTTAATCAAAGCCAGTATCTCTGCACAGTCAGGATATTTCCATCTTATCCTGGATCCACCGAGCCTCTTCACTGCTCCTATGGACTCGGGGTTACTATTGAGATGGCTGTGCAGGACGCCGCCTACTCTATGATGACCATTATGCGAGTCAGATCTGGTATATTTCGGGACTCTGATTTCCGGTATATGCCAGGATCACTTCCGGGAGCACAAGGATATCTCCAGGCTATCTATGCTGACCCCACTCAGGAGGATTCACGGACTCGCACCACTGCTGAGATGCTCGAGGATAAGGACCGTGAAAATCGGGCCTTGAGGTTAGAGCTCTTCAATACCCGTGCTGACCACTGGGCCACTTTGACTCGGTTCGCACCGGCGGTGCAAGCTGGATGTTCAGATATGCGCGATCTCTATCCTGTGAGATCTGCTCTGCCAGACGTGATGGTTTGGCGTGATGTAGGAGGCATCACCCCACCTCGCGGTCCCCGCAGGCCACCGTCTGTTGGTCCAAGGCATCATCCTAGCCCCTATGGTCCACAAGCTCCGCGAGATCGTCTGTTTCCGGATGATCATGTTGAGCTTCCAGGCTATGGAGGTGACTTCTACGAGGACTACTACGGATCGGTCTGAGTTAGCGATAGTATCACTAGTTCGCACTAGCTGTGTCGTCTATCGTCCCGCGTGACTCGTGGGATATGACCTAGTTTGTACTCCTTCCGGAGGTGTAGAAAAATAATGTATAGGAGCTTGGAATGCCTCCGATGAGATGTAATCCTCTTTTCACCGTAATAGTACTTTGTTTGGTCTTGTACTAAACCCTGTATGGTGTGTATGACGATGGAATAAAGAAGCAGTTTCTGTATCTACCATGTCATACGGATGATCATCTTGCATTTCGAGTTATTCCTTACATTTCTATCCTTTGTCGGAATTTTATCATTCTGACTAAATCATTGTCTTGTTTACCTAGGATGGTCAACACGCGCGCTAACCCTGCTTCTCAAGAGCAGGCCGAAGGCAGTGAAGGCAGGAATGAAAATCTGCCTCATCCTCCTTCACTAGCCGAGGTTATGATGGAAGGTGAGAGAAACAAGCGGGAGACCAACCGTTTGTTGGAGCGTATTGAACAGAACACGGCACACCATCAGAGGACTAACGTGGTGTCACTCAGTGATTTCATCAAATTACATCCACCCACGTTCCACCACTCCGTCGAGCCTCTCGACGCTGATGACTGGCTTCGCAGTATCTCTCATAAACTGCGTTCCGCGCTGGTAGTGGAGGCTGACAAGGTCACCTTTGCTGCATATCATCTTGAAGGCCCCGCCAGTCTATGGTGGGAAAATTATGGAGCTATGCGCCCGGTGGGCCATGTCACTACTTGGGCTGAATTCAGCGAGGCTTTCCGTGAACATCACATTCCGGAGGGTCTCATGGACCGTAAACGTGAAGAATTTTGCAGTTTCACTCAAGGCCGACTTTCTGTGGATGTTTACAGCAGGGAGTTTGGTAATCTCGCCCGATATGCAACTGAGGAAGTGTCTACCGATGCCAAGAAGCAAGCAAGGTTCCGTAAGGGCCTTAGTCCTGAGCTTCGCCGCGACCTCCGTCTGCATGAGTGCACATCTTTTCAGAAACTTGTCAACAAAGCCATCAGTGCTGAAACTGGTCAGACTGACTATGACGCAACACGCAAGCATGGCCGTGACATGGGTTCCTCATCCGGTGCTGGTCCTCAGAAGCGCCGCGTGTGGGTACCCAACACCGCCCTGCCACCCAGGTTCACACCGAGGCCATCTTTCCAGGCGCCTCGCCCTGTTCAACAGTCTGCACCGGCCAAGCCCTATGGGGGTCCAACCAACAATGCTCCTCCACGTACCAGTTCCGTGACTTGTTTCAAGTGTGGGGAATCTGGTCACTATATGCGTGAGTGTCCCCAGACCAACCCCAATCAATCTGCTAAAGCTGTTGGCCGTGGCAAGCCGACAGGAAAAATATTCCACGCCAAGCCGGTCACCGCTTCACGTGGCCATGTCAACTGTATCTCTGCCGAAGAAGCTCAAGAGGATCCCAACGTCGTTCTCAGTACGCTTCTTGTTAATTGCCACCCGGCATCTGTTCTTTTCGATACAGGAGCCTCTCATTCTTTTATATCTGAAAATTATGCTCGTTTGCATAACGTCGCATTCGGTGATATGCCAACCTCTATGGTAATTCAAACTCCGGGATCCAAATGGCAAACTCTAGGGTAAGTTATGGAAATGAAATCCAAGTCGACAGACTTGTTTTCCTCGCGTCTTTGATAGCCCTTAAATCTTCAGATATTAATATCATTCTGGGTATGGACTGGATGTCGGCTCATCATGCCCAAATCGATTACTTCTCTAGGACTGTTCAACTCACCCATCCTTCGGGAAAGATAGTCAATGTCTTGACCCGAATAGCCAAGCGACAATTATATTCTCTTAACGCCAGCCCTTTGCCAGACCTTGAGGACGTTCCGGTAGTCCATGACTTCCCGGATGTCTTTCCAGAGGAATTGCCAGGTGTTCCACCTGACAGGGATGTTGAGTTTGTAATAGACCTCATTCCAGGAACCGTTCCGATTGCTAGAAGACCTTATAAGATGGCACCCCTAGAACTAGCCGAGCTTAAGAAACAACTCGATGAGTCCTTGAAAAAGGGTTTCATCCGACCTAGCTCTTCTCCGTGGGCTTGCCCCGTCCTATTCGTCAAGAAGAAGGATGGTACGGACCGGATGGTTGTAGATTACCGACCTGTCAATCTGGTCACAATCAAGAACAAATATCCACTTCCCAGGATCAACGACCTGTACGATCAGCTCGCTGGATCCTCAGTCTTCTCCAAGATGGATTTGAGGTTGGGCTACCATCAAATCAAAATCAGAAACGGGGACATTCCTAAAACGGCCTTTGTTACTCGTTATGGCCAATACGAGTACACCGTCATGTCCTTCGGTTTAACCAACGCTCCAGCCACCTTTTCTCGGTTAATGAACTCAATCTTCATGGAGTATTTGGATAAATTCGTCGTGGTTTACCTCGATGATATACTCATCTACTCCAAGAACGAGGAAGAACATGCCGAACATCTAAGGCTAGTGTTGCAGAAACTTCGAGAGCATCGCCTTTATGCCAATTTTTCTAAATGTGAATTCTGGTTGCCAGAAGTGACCTATCTGGGTCATGTAATATCTGGTAAAGGTATTGCTGTTAACCCTGAGCGAGTTCAAGCCGTCCTTAATTGGACTCCACCTGAATCAGTCAAGCAAGTTCGGAGTTTTCTGGGCTTAGCGAGCTATTGTCGTCGCTTTGTCGAGAACTTCTCCAAAGTTGCTAAACCTCTAACCGAACTCCTCAAGAAAGATAAGAAGTTCGAGTGGACTCCACAATGTGAGCACAGCTTTCAGGAACTGAAAAGACGCCTGACTTCTGCTCCCGTACTGGTACCGCCAGACTTCTCCAAGGACTTTGTTATCTACTGCGACGCCTCGCGACAAGGACTAGGTTGCATTCTCATGCAAGATCGACACGTAATTGCCTACGCTTCACGGCAATTGCACCCACATGAGGAGAATTATCCTACTCATGATCTAGAGCTTGCAGCCGTAGTCTATGCACTTAAGACCTGGCGACATTACCTCCTCGGTAATCGTTGCGAAATATTCACTGATCACCAAAGTCTGAAGTACATCTTCACCCAACCGGATTTGAATCTCAGGCAAAGACGTTGGGTCGAGTTGATCACAGATTTCGACTTAGGAATAACCTACACCCCAGGGAAAGCCAACGTCATGGCTGATGCGCTAAGTCGTAAATCTTATTGTAACAATCTGATGTTACAACAAAGTCAACCGCTTCTCCATGAGGAATTTCGGAAGCTTAACCTTCACATTGTTCCTCAAGGATTTCTTTCCACCTTGGTGGCGAAACCTACTCTTACGGATCAAATCATTGCTGCCCAGAAGCGAGATAAGGGAATAGCTAAGATCAAGGAGAACATTGCTAGCGGAGGTGCTAGTTGGTTCTCCACAAATGATCATGGTGTTGTGTACTTTGAGAACCGTCTAGTGGTTCCCAAGAACCAGCATCTACGGCAGTTGATCCTTAAGGAGGCTCATGAATCTCCTCTCACCATTCATCCCGGTAGTACTAAGATGTATCAGGACCTACGCCAGAGGTTCTGGTGGACTAGGATGAAGAGAGAAATTGCTCAGTATATTGCTAATTGCGACGTTTGTCGTCGTGTAAAAGCAGAGCATCAACGGCCTGCTGGCACCCTTCAACCCTTAGCTATTCCTGAATGGAAATGGGATAAAATTGGTATGGATTTCATTACCGGTTTTCCCAGGACCAAGAGAGGGAATAATGCTATTTTCGTCGTGGTCGATCGTCTTTCCAAAGTAGCCCATTTCTTACCTGTTCGTGAGAGTATAACCGCTAGTCAGCTGGCAGACTTATACATCTCCCGAATAGTGTCTCTCCATGGTGTTCCTTTGGAAATTAACTCGGATCGAGGAAGTCTTTTCACCTCTCGATTTTGGGAAAGTTTCCAAAATGCTATGGGAACCCGTCTCTCCTTTAGCACCGCCTTCCACCCTCAGTCGAGCGGTCAAGTGGAACGCGTCAACCAGATTCTAGAAGACATGCTTCGAGCCTCTGTTATCTCATTCGGAATGGATTGGGAGAAGTGCCTTCCATTTGCCGAATTCGCTTATAACAACAGCTATCAATCTAGCTTGGGTAAAGCCCCTTTTGAAGTTATCTATGGACGACGGTGTCGAACACCCCTTAACTGGTCAGAGACCGGGGAAAGACAATTCTTTGGCCCGGATATGATTCAGGAAGCAGAAGAACAAGTTCGCATCGTTCGTGAAAAGTTGAAAACAGCCCAATCTCGTCAAAAGAGTCAATATGACCGAAAACATAAGGCTATGACTTTCGAGGTTGACGAGAAGGCTTATCTTCGGGTCACCCTTCTGAAGGGAACCCATCGTTTCGGTATCAAAGGCAAATTGGCTCCTCGTTACATTGGACCTTTTCGCATTCTTGCCAAACGAGGAGAAGTTGCCTACCAGTTGGAACTACCTCCGCATCTCTCCAGAGTCCACGATGTCTTCCACGTTTCTCAACTCAGGCGTTGCTTCTCGGATCCTATCCGTGAAGTGGACCACGAAACGCTTGATCTCCAAGATAATCTTACATATCGAGAGTACCCCGTTCGTATCCTCGATCAGGCCAAGCGTACCACTCGACGCCAGAACATCAAGTTCCTCAAAGTACAATGGTCGCACCATTCTGAGGATGAAGCAACTTGGGAAAGGGAGGATCGTCTTCGACTCGAGTACCCCGCCTTCTTCCCGGAGGAACCCAAATCTCGGGACGAGATTCTTTTGAGTGGGGGTGAGTTGTCACACCCTAGCTAGTCATGCATCAGAGTGTGTGCATCATGTTTAAAATTCCATTTAATTTGAAATGGGGATTGTGAAACCCTCAGAATCATTTTTGAAAATGATCCAAATAAAAATTTCTCCAAAAAGGTCCAAGAAAATGCTCATGTTGCTCTCTGAAAATATTGGACAGAGATAAAAATCAAACCAATATTTTTAGTGGCTCATGGACATTTATTTTGGGCATTTGGAATTAATGCATAAATATTTGCATTGGAAATATATTTCTATATATATGAAATATGGTCCAAATATTATGCCATTTATAAAGGAGCTCTGGAATAATATATCTAGCCCCTGCAAAAATTGGCATAAGTTAAATAAATGATTTAATATATTATTTAAATCAAAACAAATGTCAGAAATTAGAAAACAGAAAAAAATAAAAGGGAGAAGCTTACCTGGGCTCCTCCCTGTGCAGCCCAGCCAGCTGGCCGGCCCAGCCAGCAGCCGGCCCAGCCCACCTCCCTCCTCTGTCGTCTTCGTCCTCGACAGAGGGAGGGGAGTGTGGCCGGCGCGCGCGCGCGCCACCGCGCCACGCCACCTCTCTCCCTGCTTGCCTGCCCTCCCCTCCTCGCTCGATGCCCCGGACGACGCCACGCCTCCCCCCTGCTCTCTCTCACTCGCCCTCGGCTCTCCCCTCCTCTCCCTCGCTCTCTCTCTCACACGGCCAAACACCACCGTCGCCGCCGTTCGCCATAGCAGCCGTCTCCGGCCACCCTCGCTCCCCCGACTAGCTCAGAAGCTCCGCCACAACCCCCTCTTCCTGCCCACCGCTCCACGGGCCTCCGGAAGCCCTGCATCGCCGCCACGTCGCTGTTCCCCTCTTCGGGCTCCGACCATCATCGCCGTCGAATTCGCCGTCTCCAGCGCGTCTCCGAGCCCGCTTCGACGCCCACAGCAACCGCGGTGAGCCCCCGAGTCGTTTCCCCCTTCTCCCCTGGTCTCTTTCGACCTCTAGGCCTTAGCCCCACCTTGGCCGAGAGCTCCACGCCGCCGGCGATGTCGCCGTCGTGGCCACGGTCACCGTAGCGCCCAACCGAGCACACTATCGTGCTCCACGCCTCACTAGGAGCACGCAACACGCACCAACGCCTCCCCAAACACCCTGCAACGCCGACTCCGACCGCACCCGAACTCCGGCCGCCGCTCACGAGCTCGCCGTCGACGGTACCGGCCACCCCAGGCTCGGCCACCACCACCGTTCGACGCGCGGGAGCAAGAGCTCTCCAACGAGCCCAAGAACGGCCTCGCCCGTGCCCTGTAGCGCGATCCCGCATCGCGCCGCCGTCTCGGGCCTCGCCGGCGTCACGTCGCCAGTGGGTTTGACCCACCTTGACCACGGCAGGACCCCCCTGAGTCCCTGACAGGTGGGCCCAGCCCTGTAGCTAATTAGGATTAGCGCTAACCACTGTAGTTAACCCCCTGACACTGACCAGTGGGCCCCAGCGCCACTAATTAGTAATTAGGATTAATTTAACCCTGTTTAACCCCCCCTGTCACTGACGTGTGGCCCCCACACGTCAGGTTTGACTCCAGCCAGCCACAGTTGACCACTGACGTCATGCTGACGTCATGCTGGCGCAATATTTATATTTCTGGATTTAATTTAAATCAGGAAATTCCAGAATATAATTTAAACTTCAAAAATTCATAACTTTTATTCTGTAACTCCAAATTGGACAAATTATATATGAAAAATGATCAGAAAAATCCAATCTATCCATCTGTACTATTTTCATGCATGATTAAACAAGTTAAATTGATGTTTTAAGCAGAACAAGGAAAAGCACTTTAAAAGGCCATGTTTGAGTTTGAAATTTGAATCTATGATTCAAATTTGTTCAAACCCTTCTGGTTTTAGTTGCATTAGCCCAACACACTCATATTGCTATGTTTCATGCATGCATCATATTGTTGCACATTGTTTGGTGATGGTTGTGTATCGGTGTCCTTTGCGACAGGTTCTGCCTCCGAGGAGTACCGTGATTACCCTAACGAAGAACCGTATCAGTGCATCGAACCATCAGGCAAGCAACCAACCATTTGATCATATCGATACAATCCCATGTTCTCGCTCCTGCTCTCTTTTACTGCATTAAGACAACGCGATTCAAACTGCTGTGTTCTACGGTAGTTGAACCCATTTCCTCTGCATGACCTGTCATTGCCACAGTAACTAGATGAAACCCACTAGCATGTGTAGGAGTTGATTGAGCCCTATGTATGTGTTGTTCCTACCTTGCTATGCCTGCTATGCTTAGAGTCATGTCAGGTCTGGTTCATCTGGGTGATGGGCTAGAGTGAAATGATTATGTCGGTAATGAGAGTGGTGTGGTGAACACGATTTGGTAAAGGTATCGATGAGAGGCCATGTAGGAGTACATGGTGGGTTGTTTCATCGAAGCCGACCTTAAGCACTGAGATCTGTATGTATGATTTAAGACACAGCTACTACCATGCATTGGGCCCTGAAATATGACCCCGCTCGACTTCTTATTCACCCTAGCTCTCTGTCCAGGAGTTGCAAGTAGTTTCTGGTGTTTGTAGCCTACTGGAGGCCGTGGACAGCGCTGACCATAGGGGTGGGCTGTGATGTGGTAGGTACGTGGCCGGGTGTACCGAATACCCGTTAGGTATCTCGGGAACCCTATTCACATCGTTCGGGGCCGTATGGGAAACCTCGGCCGGACTCCCTGCGGATGGAACCTGAATAGGCGATAAACCTGGACTAGAGGCTTAAGTGTTTAGGTAGGTCGTGGTCTACACCCACGTCGGCTTTCGCTTGAAGTCTGCCGAGCACATGTCGTGTGCAGACGCTAAGTGGTGGAAACATGTATGAAGAAGTAGTACACCTCTGCAGGGTTATCATGATCTATTCGAATAGCCGCGTCCGCGGTAAAGGACTACTTGGTTGCCTATACAGTTCATAGACAAGTAAATGGAAACTGTTAAAAGCCTCAAGATAAGTGTGAGTGCCGAGGATGGCTCTTCCGTAGGAAGACGGAGGTGGATCCTCGGTAGTGTATTGAAGTGGTGAGTAGTGGACTCGTGTGCGCAAAACCATTTCAAGTTGGAGTATCGTAGGATAGTCTAGCCAAGAGTCAAAGGTGGCTTGCTGCAATACTCCACCAACCCTTCTTGATAATATGCATGTATGTAGGATCTGATGTAAGTCTTGCTGAGTACCCTTGTACTCATGTTGCTATAATCTACATTTTTACAGAAGACGCTGCAACCCCTTCTGATGGGTTCTATGTAGACGTTGACATCAACGAGTAGGCTAAAGACCCAGGTGGTGACCCTGAGCTTGTGAAGGACCACGTAGTATAGCTAGGCTTTCCAAGCCTCTTTTATTTTACTAGTTGTCTGTACTCAGACAAGTTACTTCCGCTGCTGGTTTGTATGACTGTATGACTTGTATGTTGGGTCGTGAGACCCGTACCTTTGTGTATGTTATGTATGGCTCCCTGAGCCTTAAATAAAGTACTTGTGTCGTAGAGTCATGTTGTGATGCTTCGTTGTATTTGCACATATCGAGCATATTGTATTTATGATTGAAATGCTTGGTATGTGTGGGATCTGACTATCTAGTTGTTTATCTTTAGTAGCCTCTCTTACCGGGAAATGTCTCCTAGTGTTACCGCTGAGCCATGGTAGCTTGCTACTGCTCTGGAACACTTAGGCTGGCCGGCATGTGTCCTTCTTCGTTCCTGTGTCTGTCCCTTCGGGGAAATGTCACGCTTTGAGTACCGGAGTCCTGTTAGCCCGCTACAGCCCGGTTTACCGGAGTCCTGCTAGCCCAGTGCTACAGCCCGGACCCACTTGCTGATGACCGACACGTTCGAAGCTGGGTCATGGATTCCTGTCCCTGTAAGTCTGTGCCACTTTGGGTTTACGACTAGTCATGTCAGCCCGGGCTCTTTATCATATGGATGCTAGCGACACTATCATATACGTGAGCCAAAAGGCGCAAACGGTCCCGGGCAAAGGTAAGGCGACGCCCGTGGGGATACCGTGCGTGAGGCCGCAAAGTGATATGAGGTGTTACCGGCTAGATCGATGTGACATCAAGTCGGGGTCCTGACATGTACCTTGACCTTATGACAACTAGAACCAGATACTTAATAAAATACACCCTTCCAAGTGCCAGATACAACCAGGTGATTGCTCTCTCACAGGGCGACGAGGAGAGGATCGCCGGGTAGGTTTATGCTATGCGATGATACTTGGTTAACTTACCATCTACTCTCTTCTTCTTGTGCAAGATGGAGGTTGCCACAAGCGTAGTCTTTGATAGGACTAGCTATCCCCCTCTTATTTCGGCATTCTGCAGTTCAGTCCACATATGCTACCCTTTTCCATTTGATACCAATGCATACATATGTAGTGTAGCTCCTTGCTTGCGAGTACTTTGGATGAGTACTCACAGTTGCTTTGCTCCCCCTTTTCCACTTTCTATACCCGGGTGTTGCGACCAGACGTTGGAGTCCAGGAGCCTGACGCCACCATCGACGATGACTCTGATACGTCTCCAACGTATCTACTTTTCCAAACACTTTTGCCCTTGTTTTGGACTCTAACTTGCATGATTTGAATGGAACTAACCTGGACTGACGCTGTTTTCACCAGAATTACCATGGTGTTATTTATGTGCAGGAGCAAACGTTCTCGGAATGACCTGAAACTTCACGGAGCCACTTTTCAGAAAATAAGAAAAAATACCTGCCAAAGATGAAGGCCAGGGGGGCCACCGTCTCTTCACGAGGGTGGGGGCGCGCCTACCCCCCTTGGGCGCGCCCCCTACCTCGTGGGCCCCCTGTTGCCTCTCCGACTCCAACTCCACCTACATATATTGAGTTTCGGGGAGAAAAAAAATCAGAGAGAAGAAATCATCGTGTTTTACGATACGGAGCCGCCGCCAAGCACTAAAACCTCTCGGGAGGGCTGATCTAGAGTCCGTTCGGGGCTCCAGAGAGGGGAATTCGTCGCCATCGTCATCATCAACCACCCCCCATCACCAATTTCATGATGCTCACCGCCGTGCGTGAGTAATTCCATCGTAGGCTTGCTGGACGGTGATGGGTTGGATGGGATCTATCATGTAATCGAGTTAGTTTTGTTAGGGTTTGATCCCTAGTGTCCACTATGTTCTGAGATTGATGTTTCTATGACTTTGCTATGCTTAATGCTTGCCACTAGGGCCCGAGTGCCATGATTTCAGATCTGAACCTATTATGTTTTCATGAATATATGAGTGTTCTTGATCCTATCTTGCAAGTCTATAGTCACCTATTATTTGTTATGATCCGTTAACCCCGAAGTGACATTAATCGGGATACTTACTGGTGATGACCATAGTTTGAGGAGTTCATGTATTCACTATGTGTTAATGCTTTGTTCCTGTTCTCTATTAAAAGGAGGCCTTAATATCCCTTAGTTTCCGTAAGGATCCCGCTGCCACGGGAGGGTAGGACAAAAGATGTCATGCAAGTTCTTTTCCATAAGCACGTATGACTATATTCGGAATACATGCCTACATTATATCAATGAACTGGAGCTAGTTCTGTGTCACCCTAGGTTATGACTATTACATGATGAACTGCATCCGGCATAATTCTCTATCACTGATCCATTGCCTACGAGCTTTTCATATATTGTTCTTTGCTTATTTACTTTTCCGTTACTATTGCTATCATCACTACAAAATACCAAAACATTACTTTTACTACTGTTACCTTTTGCTACCATTATCATCACTATCATTTTACTTTGCTACTAAATACTTTGCTACCGATATTAAGTTTCCAGGTGTGGTTGAATTGACAACTCAGCTGCTAATACTTGAGAATATTCTTTGGCTCCCCTTGTGTCAAATCAATAAATTTGGGTTGAATACTCTACCCTTGAAAACTCTTGCGATCCCCTATACTTGTGGGTTATCAAGACTATATTCTGGCACCGTTGCCGGGGAGCATAGCTCTATTCTTTGAGTCACTTGAGATATATATCTGCTTATCATTATGAAGAACTTGAGAGATCCAAAAAGCAAGATCTATCCCTCAACTACGAGGGGAGGTAAGGAACTGCCATCTAGCTCTGCACTTGATTCACCTTTTGTTATGAGTAAGTTTGCGACACCTACACCAGCTTCTGCTATTCGTTCTGATATGTCGCATGTTATTGATGATGCCACTTCTGCTATGCATGATACTTATGATGAAACTACCTATAAGCTTGATACTACTATGCCACTTAGTGATTTTCTTGATGAACAACTTGCTAGAGATAGAGAGATTGAAAATATTGAATCTGATGATACTGATGAAAGCGATGATGAAGAATCACTCGTTATTCCTAAGGGTTATGTCTTTGATCAAGAAGCTTCTTTTGCTATTTTAGCTTGCCAAAATAGAAATGAACTCAAAAGATTATTAGCTAAATGGAGTAAGCAATCTTTAAATGCTAGAATGAAACCTGACCCTGCTTTTGCTACTTCACCTATCTTTGTTACTGATAAGGATTATGAATTCTCTATTGATCTTGATATAATTACTTTGGTTGAATCTGATCCTTTTCATGGTTATGAATCTGAAACTGTTATGGCACATCATACTAAATTGAATGATATAGCCACCCTGTTCACTAAAGATGAGTGAACTCGTTACTTTTACATCCTTAAAATATTCTTTTTCTCATTAAAGGGTGATGCTAAGATATGGTTTAATTCTCTTGATCCTGGTTGTGTGCATAGTCCCCATGATATGATTTATTACTTCTCTGCTAAATATTTCCGTGCTCATAAGAAACAAGCTGCTTTAAGGGATATATATAATTTTGTGCAAATTGAAGAAGAGAGTCTCCCACAAGCTTGGGGGAGGCTTCTCCAATTACTTAATGCTTTTCCTGATCATCCTCTTAAGAAAAATGAAATACTTGATATCTTTTATAATGGACTAACCGATGCCTCCAGAGATTACCTGGATAGTTGTGTTGGTTCAGTTTTCAGGGAAAGAACACCGGATGAAGCTGAAATTCTATTGAATAATATGTTGAAAAATGAAAATAATTGGACACCTCCGGAGCCAATTCCTGAGCCTATTCCTAAACCAACTCCGAAGAAGAGGGGTATTCTATTTCTCAGTCCTGAAGATATGCAAGAGGCAAACAAATCTATGAAATAAAAAGGTATTAAAGTTGAAGATGTTAAGAATTTACCTCCTATTGAAGAAATACATCGTCTTGATTTATCGCCTGCTGAAGAAACATATAATCTTAATCCTTTACATACTGAAGAAACTCATGGTCTTGATAACCCGACACAGGCAGTAAAGGTAAATTCTCTCTATAGATATGATAAAGCTGTAATCCCATTTACTAAATTTGCTAGCCCATGCTTAGATGAGTTTGATAAATTTATGGATAAGCAAGAAGATTTTGATGCTTATATTGGTAGACAGTTGAAAAACAATTGAAATATGCTTGAACACTTAGGAGATTATATGGCCAATGTTAAAGGTGAACTTAAACTTATTAGTAAACATGCTTCTATGGTTACCACTCAAGTAGAACAAGTACTTAAAGCTCAAAATGATTTTCTCAATGAATTGAATAGTAAAAATAATGATAATGATGTTAGAGTGGCTACTAGAACTGGTAGAATGACTCAGGAACCTTTGTATCCTGAAGGCCACCCTAAGAGAATTGAGAAACATTCTCAAAGAAATAATATAGATGCCCCTAGTTCTTCTAAAAAGAAGAAAAAGAAAAATGATAGGATTTTGCATGCTTCTAGTGATCCTATTGTTGAAACACCTGAGAATCCAAATGATATTTCTATATCTGATGTTGAAACTCAATCTGGTAATGAACCTGAAACTAATGATAATTTTAATGGTAATGTTCATGATGATGCTCAACCTAGTAATGATAATGATATAGAAATTGAACCTGCTGTTGATCTTGATAACCCACAATCAAAGAATCAAAGTTATGATAAGAAAGACTTTGTTGCTAGGAAACATGGTAAAGAAAGAGAGCCTTGGGTTCATAAACCCATGCCTTTTCCTCCCAAACCATCCAAGAAAAAGGATGATGAAGATTTTGAGCACTTTGCTGAAATGATTAGACCTATATTTTTGCGTATGTGATTAACTGATATGCTCAAAAACAATCCTTATGCTAAGTACATGAAAGGTATTATTACAAATAAAAGAAAGATACCAGAAACTGAAATTTCCACCATGCTTGCTAATTATACTTTTAACGGTGGAATACCAAAGAAACTTGGAGATTTCGGTGTACCCACTATACCATGCTCTATTAAAAGAAACTATGTTAAAACTGCTTTATGTGATCTTGGAGCCAGTGCTAGTGTTATGCCTCTCTCTTTATATCGTAGACTTGACTTGAATAAGTTGACACCTACTGAAATATCTTTGCAAATGGCTGATAAATCAACTGCTATACCTGTCGGTATTTGTGAGGATGTGCCTGTTGTAGTGGCAAATGTTACTATTTTAATGGACTTTGTTATTCTTGATATTCCTGAGGACGATAGTATGTCTATTATTCTTGGAAGACCTTTTTTGAATACTGCAGGGGCTGTTATTGATTGCACTAAAGGCAATGTCACTTTTCATGTTAATGGTAATGAGCATAGGCTACACTTTCCGAGGAAACAACCTCAAGTTCATAGTATCAACTCTATTGGGAAAATTCCATCAATTATATTTGGAGGTTTTGAATTTCCTCTTCCTACTGTCAAGAAGAAAGATGATATTCTTATAATTGGGGATGTGCATATCCCCATTGAGGTAACATAGTGTTATTCAAAATTTCTCCGGTTCCATGTTATTCGGAATGAGTTCGTTAACAAGACTTGATCAACCTTGTTAGTGGATTCCTTTTGATCATCATGAGATGGATGAAACTAGAAGGCACAACCTTCTGTACCCCACTTTTAGTTTCTGTTATTTATATTAAATAAAATAAAAATAAATATTTTTCTGTCTGTTATCTGATTATCCGTGCAATATAAAAATACCTCAAAAATAAAAGTTCTCCAAATGCCCTTAAATTTAAATATGATTTTTTCTAGAATATTTGAGGATTTATGGAACTGAGAACACACCAGGGGGGTCAACCACCTGCCCACGAGGGTGGAGGGAGCGCTGTAACGCCCATGATGCGGCTATATCTCCCACATGTTGAAGCACGACTTAGAGGCATAACCGCATTGTAAGCAATGTCGCAAGTGAGGTAATCTTCACAACAAACCATGTAATAATAAGGAAAAGAGATACATAGTTGGCTTACACTCGCCACGTCACACAAATAGCATAAATATCATTACATTCATCCAGATACACTCAAGGTCCGACTACGGAACCCAAAATAAAGAAGAACCCCAAATGCGACAAAGTCCCCGATCGCCCCAACTGGGCACCACTACTGATCGTCTGGAAAGGAAACGTAGTATCGTCCTGAGTCCTCATCGAACTCCCACTTGAGCTCAATCGAATCACCTAGAGCGGTATCATCGGTCCCTGCATCTGGTTTTGGAAGGAATCTGTGAGTCAGGGGGACTCAGCAATCTCACACCATCGCGATCAAGACTATTTAAGCTTATAGGTAGGGTAAAGGTATGAGGTGGTGCTGCAGCAAGCGACTAGCATATTTGGTGGCTAACATACGCAAATGAGAGCGAGAAGAGAAGGCAAGGCCCGGTCGATAAACTTTGATCAAGAAGTGATTGTAGAACAACCTATGATCAAACATAACTCGAGACCGTGTTCTCTTCCCGGACTCCGCCGAAAAGAGACCATCACGGCCACACACTCTGTGATTCATTTTAATTAAGTTAAGTTAAAGGTTATCTACAATCAGACATTACCAAATTCCCATCTGCCCATAACAGCGGACACGGCTTTCGAAAGATCAAATCCCTGCAGGGGTATCCCAACTTAGCCCATCACAAGCTCTCACGGCCAACGAAGGATATTCCTTCTCCCAAGACAATCCGATCAGACTCGGAATCCCGGTTAGAAGAAATCTCGACAATGGTAAAACAGGTCCAGCAAGACCACCCGCTGTGCCGACAAATCCCGATAGGGTCTACATATCTTGTTCTTAGGGCACACCGGATAAGCTAAGTGTACGGAAGCCAACGTAACCCAAGTTGCCAAGGGATGGCCCCGCATGGTGCTCTGGGTTGGACCAACACTTAGAGAAGCACTGGCCTGGGGGGTTTAGAATAAAGATGACCCTTGAGTCTGCGAAACCCAAGGGAAAAAGGCTAGGTGGCGAATGGTAAAACCAAGGTTGGGCCTTGCTGGAGGAGTTCTATTCAAGGCGAACTGTCAAGGGGTTCCCATTATAACCCAACCGTGTAAGGAACGCAAAATCAAGGAACATAACACCGGTATGACGGAAACTAGGGCGGCAAGAGTGGAACAAAACACCAGGCATAAGGCCAAGCCTTCCACCCTTTACCAAGTGTATAGGTGCATTAAGATAAACAAGATATGATAATGATATCCCAACAATAAATATGTTCCAACAAGGAACAAACTCAAATCTTCACCTGCAACTAGCAACACTATAAGAGGGGCTGAGCAAAGCGGTAACATAGCCAAACAACGGTTTGCTAGGACAAGGTGGGTTAGAGGTTTGACATGGCAATATGAGTGGCATGATAAGCAGGTGGTAGATATTGTAGCATAGGCATAGCAAAAGAGCGAGCATCTAGCAAGCAAAGATAGAAGTGATTTCGAGGGTATGGTCATCTTTCCTACAAAGGTCTCCGAGTTGACTTGATCCTCGTAAGCGTACTCAAAGGGATCCTCGATCACGTACTCGTCTCCCTGCTCTACCCAAGCAAGAAAAACAAGCAAAGGGAGACACAATCAACCACGTGCAATGCACAAGCAACATGATGCAAAACATGTCATGATATGCGGGATGCGGTATGCGATGCATATGCATGATTTGGAAAGGAATGATTGAACCTGGCCTCAACTTGGAAAACCAAGAGTGACACTGGAAAGGTGAGTTGATTTTGGTCAAAATCGATATAAAGATCACCAGAATCGGACGCACAGTTTGGAAATGACAAGCAAAACAAATATGACACAAAGCTGCGATTAACAGCACGAGGCCATCTAAATGCATCAAGAACAATATGCTATAGCACTCTAACATAGAAACAAAGTACATGGCAGGGATCCACTCAAGATGCTTCACAAAAGATGAACACTGATCTATGGCTAATTCAGTCAATAGCAGGTTCAAACAAGCCTGGCGAAAGTGCAAAAGATATCAGGTTTCAGACTTTGTGAAATTAACATCAAGTCAGGAATTTAATATCAGGAAGCAATGTTTAGAGCAAGGTAACCACATGCTACAGGAACATATCATGGCAAAGCAAGGCATGGCATGAAGCTACTCAAAGCATACAACAAAAGTCCCTTACTGACCATAAGCCAAAAGGGATCAGAAAATACAATGGAAACCATGTGAACATAACAATTATCGTTAACAGATTCAGACTTTGTGAAAAACTGGAACATGGCAAAACAGATATCAAGTAGGCATGTTTACGAGCTCTATGCACTCACCACAAGGCATTTCATGAGAAACTAAGCATACACCCAGCAATTAGACATGGCATAGAAGCTATGCATGGCAAGAACAACAACATAGCATGCACGGAACAACTATAACAACCTCGGCAAAATTGCTAAACAAGTTAACAATCTGCCAGGAACATTTTATAGCAAAAATAGAGCTCGATTGACTCAAGCTAGGGTGCTCCATAATTGCAAACAGAGACAGGGATGGATAGAGCATCACAATATCTACAAAACATCCTTACTGATCATGCTCAAAAGAGGCATGGATCACTCGGTAGCAACATGAACACATGGCATAAAAAATATATACAGGGCAATGACTTAGAATATTTCTAAGTCCCTGAAATCAGCAACATTAAGTAAGCTACTTTGCATGCTTGTACTAGTCACCACAGAGATCACAAAAATACATGGCATACACCCCTGTAAAGATGGCATGGCATACTTCAAATCACATGTAGAGCTCAAGATAATAGCATGCACACATTAATCATGGCAAAAATGACAAAAGTGCATTTGCTGATAATAATCTGAAACTAACATCACATAGCCCTCTTCCAACAGCATTTCGGGCATCAAGATGAGCTCAAATGAACATGATGCAATGAGATGAAATGAAGTACTCGTCGAGACGAACATTTCGATATGCTACACGCATGAATCGGAGCCACGGATGCAGAGTTATGGCATGTCAAAGTATGCAAAAAAGTAACTAGGGTTAGGTCAAAAGTCAACCAAGGGATTCCAGATCTAGATCGGGCCGGATCACTGTAGCGGCACGCGGCCCGAGGTTCGCTCGATCGGAGTTTCATCAAAACAGGGCTGCCGGAGTGAGGAGAGGCCGGATCCGGGGCGTGGTCGCCGGAGTCGGACTTGGCGCGGTCGACGAGGGGGCGGCGAGGCGGCGGTGGCCGGTGAGCGGCACCGGAGTGAGGACGCGGCTGCCGGAGCGGGGCGGCACCGGTGATGGCGCACGGCGGCCGGAGCAGATGGCGGGCGGCGACACTAGAGAGCTCGGGTGGCACCGGAGGAAGCAGGTGGCGGTGAGACGCGGGCGTTGCTACGGGCCGGGGAGGGCCGGCGATGGGCCCCATGGGCCCTAGCGGCGCGGCGATGTGGGGCTCGGATCCAGGCGACGTGGGGCATCCCGATTGGACGAGGGCGGCGGCGGACGCGCCCGGACGCCCGGCGGACGTGTCCGGCTGCGGGAGGAGGGAGATGGACTAGGTTTTGCCCTAAAATTTCGGGGAGTGGCCTTTATATAGAGGTAGATGGAGCTAGGAGACTCCAAATGAGGTGCAGTTTTTGGCCACGCGGTCGTGATCGAATGATCTAGATGATGGAGTAGGTTTAGGTGGGTTTTGGGCCACTTTGGAGAGATGTTGGGCTGCAGCACACACGAGGCCTTTTCGGTCCCTCGGTTAACCGTTGGAGTATCAAACGAAGTCCAAATGGCACGAAACTTGATAGGCGGTCTACCGGTAGTAAGCCAAGGCTGCATGGCAAGTCTTGGTCCAATCCGAAAACATTTAACCCCCACACACGAAAAGAGGTAGAAAGGGACACCGGAGGACATAGGAGCGCCGGAATGCAAAACGGACAACGGGGAAAATGCTCGGATGCATAAGACGAACATGTATGCAAATGCGATGCACATGATGACATGATATGAGATGCATGACAAAGACCAAAGCACACGGAGACAAAAACCCGACAACGAGGAAATAACATAACTTAGTGCCGGAAACGGCAAGAGTTGGAATACAAATATGGCAGGTTACATACGGGGTGTTACACGCGCCCACCCCTCTAGGGCGCACCCCCTGCCTCGTGGGCCCACGGTGGCCCTCCTCCACTTATTCCTGCACCCACACACTTCATCTTCCTCTCACAAACACGAATAACCAACCCAAACCCGAGTACAAGCTCGTTTTGCTGCCATTTTCGATCTCCTTGCTCAAAGCACCTCTCACAAAACTGCTTGGGGAGATTGTTCCTTGGTATGTGACTCCTCCATTGGTCCAATTAGTTTTTGTTCTATTGCTTTATTCATTGGAAATTTTTGCTGCTTAGGTGACCCTGTTCTTGAGCTTGCATGTCAAATTTATATGGTCAAAAGTAGTTTTGATGCATGATATAGGCCCTAGGCACTTGTAGGAGTAGTTGCTATCAATATTATTGAGTTTGGTTTACTTTTATTTTGAAGTTACTAAAAATTTCAGAATTTTTCAGAAAATGATGAGGAGACTTTTGAGGGGCTCATCGAGCCAAAGCTCGAAGGAAAAGGCACCAAAGCCTAAGTATAATCTGCCTCGCACTTCGGAGGTTCGGGCGTGTGAATGGCCTTCCGAGGATTTCTTGAGAGCAGCCGGGATTTTTGAAGATTTTCATGAATTGGCTCATAATGCAGGCGTCACGGCTTTCCTCCACGACCAATGCAATCAGTATCTCTTACTCACAAATAGCTTTGTGCAAAACTTTGATTTTCATTCTAGGAACTCACCACCTATGGTGGAGTTTCATTTATATGATGAGCATAAGGAGATGTCACTTTATGATTTTTGTCGGATTTGTTTAGTCCCTTTTGAGGGCAAGACAGAAGAACCACATCGTGATGATGTGGAGGGGTTTATTGATAATATCACTGTAGGGGAAACAAGGAAGGTTTCTGATGCACGAATCACTAGCATACATTTTCCTGTTTTACGCTACTTTGCATTATTTGCTAGTCGTTGCTTAATTGGACGCGAAAACTATGGAAACCTTAGTATCCCTGATATTGTTATTTTGCTCCAAGGTTTATATGGTGGTAACACTTTTAGTATGGGCGTCATTATTTCCAAATGGTTAAGTATGAACCATACAAAGGGCCCCATCTTTGGGGGCATCTATGCTTCACGCCTAGCTGCACATTTTAACATACCTATTAGGCATTCTGAGAAGGAAGAAAAAGTGCTGCCTCATGTTTATCTAGATTACAAAATTATGGTGGCACATGATTTTATTGTTAAGAATAGGGAAGGAGAGCTTAAATATCAATTGTTCTTTAACAAACATCATCCTTAGACTATTGCCCTGCCTGCTCCTTCTTTGTTTGATTTATCTGTAGGCACGTACCTTGTTCTGTTGAATGCTATTCACGCCTACCGGAACCCTGCACCAGCTGAGGAGCCAGAGCCGGAACCACAATTTGATCCTTCACGACAGTCTAATTACCAGTGGGATCCGGAGATGATTGTCAGCAAGTGGCAATCGGAGTCTTCCCCTTCTACATCGCAGTACGACCCCAACTATTATTATGGATATCCGCCAGGCCAGCCGTGGCCATAGACCAACTTAGGCCAAAAGCCTAAGCTTGGGGGATTACGTATTTCCCACCAACATTACATTTATACTCACACACTCATTGCTAGATGTCGGTGCTCATACTTTTTCATTGTATCATCCATGCTAGTTTATTTTCCTTTTTATGCTTTCTTCTTGTGTGTTTAATAAACCTTAAGAAAAACCAAAAAAATTATTAGTTGTAGCTTTTAATTAATTTACCTTCCATGCTTGTAGTAGTAATTAAAAAGAAAACCCAAAAATATTTCTTGTTCTTCTTTTGCTTGCTGGGAGCTTTCCCGTGTAAATAGTTTTATTTATTTTCTTTTCTTTGGGGGTCGATAGGAGAAGACCATAATTAAATTGTTGAAGTGGCTCTTATATGCATTATTGTTTATCTGACAAAAGAGCCCATATTGGCTTGTCTTCTCCTGTTTATTGAATGCTTGCAGATTCTAGCTTAGTCCAATGCACGTGCACTATTATTATTATTATTCACATCGTTCGGTCGTGCAAGTGAAAGCAATTATGATGATATATGATGGACTGGCTGAGATGAGAAAAGCTGGTATGAACTCGACCTCTTCTGTTTTTGTAAATATGATTAGTTCATCATTCCTGATTCAGCCTATTATGAATAAACATGTTTGCAATGACAACTAGAGATCATAGTTTCTTGTGCCATGCTTGATTACTATGAGTTATAATGGTTTACCTTGCGTGCCAACATGCTATTAAAATGGTTATGATGTGGTATCATAGGGTGGTATCCCACTCCGAATGATTTAAGTGACTTGACTTGGCACATGTTCACGCATGTAGTTGAAACAAAATCAGCATAGCCTTCACGATATTTATGTTCATGGTGGATTATATCCTACTCATGCTTGCATTCGGTGTTGATTAATTTTAATGCATGTTCATGACTGTTGTCGCTCTCTAGCTGGTCGCTTCCTAGTCTTTTGCTAGCCTTCACCTGTACTAAGCAGGAATACTGCTTGTGCATCCAAACTCCTTAAACCCCAAAGTTATTCCACATGAGTCCACGATACCTACCTATATACGGTATCTACCTGCCGTTCCAAGTAAATTTGTATGTGCCAAACTCTAAAGCTTCAAATAAATATCCTGTTTTGTACGCTCGAATAGCTCATGTATCAACTAGGCCTGTCCGTATCTTCCATGTTAGGCGGATTATTCTCAAGAGGAGTGGACTCCGCTCCTCACTCACGAGATAAATAGCGGGTCACCGGGATGCCCAGTCCCATGCTTTATGCAAACCAAATCAAAATAATTGAAAACAAAACTCCCCCTGGGACTCTTGTTAGTTAGAGGCACTCATTGTTTCGAGCAAGCTATGGATTGATGCTTGTTGGTGGAAGGGGGAGTATAAACTTTACCATTCTGTTTGGAACCGCCTATAATGTGTGTAGCATGGAAGATATCGCCATCTCTTGGTTGTTATGTTGACAATGAAAGTATACCGCTCAAAATATTATTCACCTCTATTTCAAAACCGAGCTCTGGCACGTCTACAAATCCCTGCTTCCCTCTGTGAAGGTCCTATCTATTTACTTTTACGCTGAGTCATCATCCTCTTATCAAAAAGCACCAGTTGGAGAGCACCACTGTCATTTGCATTCATTACTGTTAGTTTACATTGAGTATGACTTGACTGGATCTCTTTTACAATGAGTTACAATGTCTAGGCAGTCCTTGGTCTTTAAAGGTGCTCTGCATTTATGTTTCGCGGTCTTAGAAAGGGCTAGCGAGATACCACCTTGTTATATCATATTATGATTGTTTTGAGAAAGTGTTGTCATCCTAGATTTATTATTATGGCTCGCTAGTTGATCATGCTATCGATATGAGTAAACTTGAGACCTATGCGTTATTGTGAATGTGGTTAGTTATAATCTTTGCTGAAAACTTGAATGCTGGCTTTACATATTTACAACAACAAGAGCAAACGGAGTTTGTAAAAGTTTTTCTTTATCACTTTCAGTTTATCAACTGAATTTCTTCAGGACAAGCAAAGGTTTAAGCTTGGGGGAGTTGATACGTCTCCAACGTATCTACTTTTCCAAACACTTTTGCCCTTGTTTTGGACTCTAACTTTCATGATTTGAATGAAACTAACCCGGGCTGACGCTGTTTTCAGCAGAATTACCATGGTGTTATTTATGTGCAGGGGAAAACGTTCTCGGAATGACCTGAAACTTCACGGAGCCACTTTTTAGAAAATAAGAAAAATACCTGCCAAGGATGAAGGCCAGGGGGGGCCACCGTCTCTCTACGAGGGTGGGGGCGCGCCTGCCTCCCTAGGGCGCCCCCTACCTTGTGGGCCCCCTGTTGCCTCTCCGACTCCAACTCCACCTCCATATATTGAGTTTCGGGGAGAAAAAAATCAGAGAGAAGAAATCATTGCGTTTTACAATACGAAGCCGCCGCCAAGCCCTAAAACCTCTCGGGAGGGCTAATCTGGAGTCCATTCGGGGCTCCGGAGAGGGGAATCCGTCGCCATCATCATCATCAACCATCCTCCATCACAAATTTCATGATGCTCACTCCCGTGCATGAGTAATTCCATCGTAGGCTTGCTGGACGGTGATGGGTTGGATGGGATCTATCATGTAATCGAGTTAGTTTTGTTAGGGTTTGATCCCTAGTGTCCACTATGTTCTGAGATTGATGTTGCTATGACTTTGCTATTCTTAATGCTTGTCACTAGGGCCCGAGTACCATGATTTCAGATCTGAACCTATTATGTTTTCATCAATATATGAGTGTTCTTGATCCTATCTTGCAAGTCTATAGTCACCTATTATGTGTTATGATCTGTTAACCCTGAAGTGACAATAATCAGGATACTTACCGGTGATGACCGTAGTTTGAGGAGTTCATGTATTCACTATGTGTTAATGCTTTGTTCCGGTTCTCTATTAAAAGGAGGCTGCCGGTGTCAAAACCGGTGGATCTCGGGTAGGGGGTCCCAAACTGTGCGTCTAAGGCAAATGGTAACAGGAGGCAGGGGACACGATGTTTTAACCAGGTTCGGGCCCTCTTGATGGAGGTAAAACCCTACATCCTGCTTGATTAATATTGATGATATGGGTAGTACAAGAGTAGATCTACGACAAGATCAAAGAGGCTAGACCCTAGAAGCTAGCCTATGGTATGATTGTATGTTGTCCTACGAACTAAAACCCTCCGGTTTATATAGACACCGGAGAGGGTTAGGGTTACACAAGGTCGGTTACAAAGGAGGAGATATCCATATCCGTATTGCCTAGCTTGCCTTCCACGCCAAGGAGTGTCCCATCCGGACACGGGACAAAGTCTTCAATCTTGTACCTTCATAGTCCAACAGTCCGGCCAAAGGATATAGTCCGGCTGTCCGGAGACCCCCTAATCTAGGACTCCCTCAGTAGCCCCTGTACCAGGCTTCAATGACGATGAGTCCGGCGCGCGGTGTTGTCTTCGACATTGCAAGGCGGGTTCCTCCTCCGAACACATCACAGAAGAGTTTGAATACCAGGATAACGTCCGACCCTGCAAAATAAATTCCACATACCACCGTAGAGAGAATAATATTTCCACAAATCTTGATCTGCTGACACACTTTGGAACCATGACATCAGGCCATGGCTCGGTGATTATTCAAACCGTTTTTCTTCAACCAGCTCCACACATAACGCGTGGCGGTTTCTTGACACGTCTGGTCAAAGCAGAGATCGTGTTCCCCTAATTATGGGATTCTCATCAATACGGTCGTGGGTAACCCAACCGTGCCCACGACTCTTAGATTTTAGGCAAGTCCCAAACGGCCACTAGGAGGACGCTTGATATTCACCCTCTTTATAAAGGGACAAAGCTTTTATTTTTTTCCCTCCCGTGCTCAATTGAATCCTTCCCCCGCCTCGAGTTCTAACACACAAAGCCCAGGTCAGGTGCTTCGGACCTTCAATCATAGTCCGAATCCAGCCTTCAAGGCCAGTGGATGCCCTCCTCCATTACGGAAGAGGATATCACAAAGTTGAGGTAGTCCAGATACCTGACCGCCAATGTTTCGCATCGGCTGCCAGCCCGATGGAAGGTCGTCCCTACTCCCGAACCCAACGAGAATCTTGTGTTCATCTCCCACTTCCTCCGAGGTCTAGGCCTCACTCTGGATCCCTTTGTTAGGGGTTTGATGTTCTATTACGGGCTAGATTTCCATGACCTAGCCCTGGACTCCTTTCTCCACATCTCGGCATTTATTGTCGTATGTGAGGCCTTCCTCCGCATTAACCCTCACTTCGGCCTGTGGCTCAAGACCTTTGACGTGAAGCCGAAGATGGTCGAGGGGCAGCATGTAGCGTGTGGAGGCGCATTAATAAGCAAGATCGCTGGAGCTCCATGGCCAAAGGGTTCCTTTCCAGAGGTGTCCGGATTATGGCAACAAGAGTGGTTTTACATCACAGCTCCTAGAAGTGCCAAGTGGGTGGCTCCCCCTGCTTTCCGCTCGGGCCCTCCACCACAACTGATGTCATGGATTAGCAGAGGGCTGAGCTGGGGTCCAGCCAAGGACGTTCCTATACTGCAGAACCGCATTCAAGATCTCTTCAAAGGAGATTCCAATCTGGTTACGGTGGTGCAAGTCATGCTAGTTCGTCAAGTCCAGCCTTGCAAACACCGGCCCCTCCGCATGTGGGAGTTCAACCCAGAAGGACCGCGTACTATTCAGAATTTCCTCGGCCTGACGCATGAGGAGATGTATAAATCATTCTTCGGACCCCAAATAGACTTTCCGAATACTACTTAGGACGTGGGCCTGAGCAGCAACCGCACCGCCAACCAAGTAAGTAATCCTCTAGCCGAACACACCGTCTTTTATTTATCATGACGTCATTCTGAGAAATCGCTCTTTGACCAGGACTGGCTAACAAAGGCGAAGATGATTCGGTATTCGGCCCCCCTTCCTGAGGGTTTGGACAATCCGGTACTGGAAAAGATGCTCGAGCTAGCACCTTGCCCGGAGCCCTCAAAGGTAGATAAAGGGGGGGAATAATGAGGGCAAAAGCGGGCCCCCACCGCTACCAATTCCAACCGAGGGAATGAGCGCCTCCGTGAGGGAGGATAACAAAGGGGAAGAATTCGACATTCTCTTGCCCCGTGGAAGGAAGAGGACCGCCTTGGAAGATCCCAAAGCCAAGGCTTCCAAACGGGAGAAGAAATCTCCACCAGAGGGTCCGGCCCCGGAGGGTTCTCTTGCCACACAAAGTCTGTGCAAAGATCAGCCCTCTAACGATTTGTAAGTTATCGAAAAATACTTGATAGTAAAAATATTATACCTTTCTTCCAAGGAAGATAACCGAAGCATTTATCTTGCAGTTCGGATCTTAGCCCTTCTCAGCAAAGCTCCTCTTCGGGGGATCTTCTTCCAGAGATGATGGAGAGCGAAACGCCTCCCCCGAACTCCTACGCTCAAGAAGCGGGCGACCTTGAAGTGTCGTCTCGGAGAGCCTCCCCGGATCCGGTGAGGCCAGTAGATAATCCTATGGTCACCCGAATTCCCCAGTATCTGGCTCTTGAAGAGAGCAAACAGAAAAGTCCGGCATCGTCTGGTATGCGGTCGGACGTACTGAGGGAGCTATTGGAGCGAGCGGACATCTCAGAAGAACACTGTATGTTGATGCGTACAGTGATGGAAAGAATTTCGTCCACCGAAAGCGGATTGCATGAGGCCTTTATGAGTCTACTAACCGGCTTTGAGGTACGTGAAATGATATACTTTTTGATAGTACCGCACATTTTTAGGCGTGCCCTGTGTAGATAGTAGCTCCTGAGACTCTGGTTGTCGTCGAGAACGGCGGCGAACAGAGGATCATAGTCCCAGGTAATAACCACACCGCTTTAATGTGCAGGTAGTGGAAGCTCCGGTGGCTAGCCGGACTCATTAGTTTGCCGAACTAAAGCGGCAACCGGGTGCGTCAGACGCCGACATCGAGCTTGTTAACAAGCGGCTTGACAAGGCACAGGGTAAGTAATGTTTTCTGGTGAATGTCACATAGTAAGAGCAGCGTGATGCAGGTATCTTTAATATGTTGTGACTGCAAATGGAGCTGCCACCGTGGAAACCCTTTGGGCGGAACTTGCCTGAGCCAAAGAACAAGCAAGGATTAGTAATGTGGCTGCTTTAAAGGCGGCCGAAAGTTAAGAGACGAAAAGGCTGCACATTGTGAGAGCAAAGATAGAATGGCCGAGATGGCTGTAAAGTTAAAAGACACTGTCGACCGTTGACAGTTCCTTGAAGAAGAAAACCGGGCGAGGGCGACGGACCTCGAGAAGGCCACAATGGCGACCAAGGACACCCGCTCTGCCATGAGAGCGAAGAAGGAGGAAGCGCGTGAAGCCGGGGATATTGCAGCTGGGAAGCCCTTTATGCTGCGGAGGAAGTTCGGAGATCCGCGGTATGCCTCTCTAGATCGGCTGTGGAGTTCGGCAGACACATATATGGACTTGGCGGCGAGCGCTGTTGATGCGTCAGAATACTTCCGAGATCAAACAGATCATGAAGTGGACAAGTTGTTTTGGTCGTAGTTTAACGTTCCAGAGCGTCCGCTTCCACTAACTGATCGGCTTGCCGAATGGGCCGAACTCAATAGATTGTCCGGACTTTCCATGAGGTCCGTCGTAGATCATTTGTGGCCGGAAAAGCCAAAGCCGAACAGCTATTTCGGCTTAGTGCAGCAGTTCCTTGGTGCGGTGCCACGCATCAATGCGATGAAAAGGTCGGAGTGTATAGAAGGCTTGCGGATGGCCTTTGCCCGTGTCAAAGCATACTGGGCGGAGATGGATGCTGCCACTATTGCGGCGCAGGGTTCGGGCATAGGCCGATTGGCTGCGAATCACTATTTCGAAGAAGTTCTCGTGGGTGCTCGCTTGATAGAGGCCTAGTGCTCGAAGAATATTATGTTTGAGTGACATGTATTCCCAATGTAAAAACAATGTTTATGAAATTTATTAAGGCTATATTTATACTTTTTCCTGAAAGTAATATGATGCCTCCTGTGCGGCCGTTTATGTATATATGTATATAACCTGAAAGATTTCAGTCGTCGGCTTCAACCCCCACGCATATAATGCGGAGGTGTTCGCAGAAGACGCGTATTCACACTTAATCTAATGTCTTGGTCCTATTAAGGAGGTGATAGCGCAGCGAACGAGGCAACCGGACTATAATGCTTTAACACTTTCACTTAGCCATAGGAGTTTGGTGGTGGGGCTACTATATAGCCCGTGGTGGCTCCGCACTCTCCCGAATTCGGGGTGCGTACATGCCTGGCCGGGAAACGGCCCTTCGTTAAGGCGGAGGAATTCTAACATTCCGATAGGTCATCGAGTGGTTGACCAGTCTCACACTATATCATGATAGTCAGTTTTCGGCTTTCTCTACTGAGGTGCTCATCCGGATGAATCGGGGCACAATCGCAGTAGTTCTCCTGGTGCCGCCTTAGCTGATAGAGCAGAACGTAAGGCAGCAAAACACAGGAGCCAGGAAAACCCAGCATTTGACCAAAGACATGATTTGGAGCTGATGCATATAAGGCCAAACTCGCGACGCCGAACACTCCCTAAGGTATTCGGTGTTTATGGTATAAACCGGGCCTAGACAGTGCCCTTTGTAAGAAGCCCGTGGTGTCTAGGTACGTGCATTATTGTGACGTGGCCACATGCCAAGACGTCAGCATCCTTCTCAATAGTACTGAGAATCCAAGGGATGTGTATCAACAAAAGACAATAAGAAAGGTTTACACAGGGTATTAATCTAAAAAGAATCCTTGGAACGGGCCCCAGCTGCACGTCTGCGCCTGTGTCTCTGTTGTGCCATATCTTGGACGGGTGTAGCACGATGGTCATCTGTAAAAGAGAGGAACTTAGGTGAAAAGTTGTCATGCAAAAAGGTAGGTTTTAAAGAAACCATGTACAATTCAAGTTGAGTAAAAATTGCCACTTGTCTACGTGCGTTGAGCCCCTTGTATTTGTAATAGGGGTGTGGCCATCAAACCTGTATGAAGTACATATAGCTGCGTCGGACTCGTCTAACCATGTCTGTAGTCTTGACGACCTATTGAATGCTTTATTTGGTGGGGCCATTTTAGTGTGCAGCTGCCAAGGCAGCCGCACTTTCTTCAGCGCACAGGGATCGCTCAATATTTCCATTTACTGTAATGATGCCACGTGGACCGGGCATCTTAAGCGTAAGGGAAGCGTAATGCAGTATTGCATTAAAGCGAGTGAAAGCTTCGCGTCCAAATAGTGCTTGATAGCCACTTTGGAACGGAGCAATGTGGAAGGTTAAATTTTCGCTACGGAAGTTATCGGGGAAGCCGAATATAACCTCTAGTAGCAGGGAGCCCATGCAATGAGCCCCTGGGCCTGGTGTTACTTCTTTAAAGGTAGTATTGCCGTGGCAAATTTTCGTTGGGTCTATCCCCATTTTGCGGATTGTGTCCTGATATATCAGGTTTAGACTGCTGCCACCGTCCATCAGGACTCGTGTGAAATGGTATCCGTCAATTATTGGATCTAATACCAAGGCAGCCCATCCTGCACGTCGGATACTTGCTGAGTAATCCTGATGGTCGAAAGTGATCGGTTGAGACGACCAGTGGCAGGACTCCGCGGTGATAGGCCCTTGGGCATATTTCTCTAGGAGTGCCGCTTTGTTTCTCCCCTTGATCACGTGTAACATGTTTACTGTATTGACTTCTGGTGGAAATTTCTTTTGTTCCCAGTGTCTTGCTTGAGAGGCTCATCCTCGTCTTCCCTTGGTGTATCCTCCCCCTTGTGTACGGCATTGAGCTTGTCGGACTGCTCGAAGACCCAACATTCTCTGTGGGTATGATTAGCGGGTTTACCAGGGGTGCTATGGATCTGACATATTTGGTCGAAAATTTTGTTTAGGCTGGACAGTTCGTCTCTGCTGCCTTTATGGGGCGGCTTTTGCTGACCAGGCCGAGAGCTTCTAAATCCGGCGTTAACCGCCGTGCTCTTCGGGCTGTCTTCTTTATTTCGGCAATTATTATTTTTGCTACGTCGTGATTTCCTGTATCCATCTCTAACTTCGGATGTACTTGGGTCGCTGGTGCCGCATCTGGCTAGCCAACTGTCCTCACCCGTGCGAAAGCGGGTCATGAGGCTTGTTAATGCTGCCATTGTTCTCGGCTTTTCTTGGCCGAGGTGTCTAGCAAGCCATTCGTCACGAACGCTGTGTTTGAAAGCCGCTAAGGCTTCGGCATCCGGACAGTCGACTATTTGGTTCTTTTTAGTAAGAAACCTGTCCCAAAGTTTTTGAGCTGACTCTCCGGGTTGTTGAGTTATATGACTCAAATCATCCGCATGCGGAGGTCGGACATAAGTCCCTTGAAAATTTGCCCGAAAAGCGTCTTCGAGCTCTTCCTAGCTTCCAATGGAGCTTTCGAGGAGGCTTTTAAGAAAGTGCCAAGCCGGCCCTTTGAGCTTGAGGGGTAAGTACTTGATGGCGTGGAGATCATCTCCTCGAGCCATATGGATATGGAGGATATAGTCCTCAATCCAGACCCCAGGGTCTATTGTTCCGTCGTATGCCTCTATGTTTACGTGTTTGAATCCCTCTGGAAATTCATGGTCCAACACCTCGTCGGTGAAACATAGGGGGTGTGCAGCACCACTGTATCTGGGTGTACCATGGTGTTCGGATGTTTGTTATGTTGCATCATATGCCGGAGCGCTCTTGCGTGGTCCATAAATGGATCTGGTTACGCCTACCTTTTGATGTGAGCCCTCACGTGGATCGCGTATTAGCTCATGTGCGGCGTTGTTCGCCGCTCTATATTGGCCATGAGGTCATATAACCGGCCAGATGGCCGTTTTAATATTTGGTTGCGGGGGATCTAAGGCCTCCTCATCGAATTCAGGTAGCAACTTCCACTTCGGGTAGCTCTTGGTGTGGCGATTACCGCCGTACTTCACTACTGTGTTGAGTACTTTACTCCATCTGATTTGGAGTGTGTCTTGTGCAGCTTTGAGCCTTTGCTTCTACTTTTTTAGACTCCTCGCGGTGGCAACAAGCCTTTGATGGGCATTCTGTTGCCCCGGGTGTCTGTCCGGTGTGATGTCATCCGGACTATTATCTTCGACAGAGTCGGGTTGTTCGGTTTGATTCTCCGTGTTGCCGTGGTCCGGCGATTGTTCACCCTGCTTGAACGCTGGGTCTATATGATCGTTGTTTCTGCCGAGGCAGGATTTGGAGCGACGCTTACGCTGCCGCTTTGACTGCTTCTCGAGGGGACAACCCTTCATTGTGTCCTTCCGTTCCTCGTCGTCGTTTTCTTTTGGTGTGTCCACCATGTATACGTCATGTGATGAAGTGGGCGTCCAGTGTCCTGTGGGCAGTGGTTCCTGTTCGTCTCCTGCATGGTCGTCCATACCGTCGATGTCTTCGAAGTCAAAGTTGAGCCTGTCGGTCAAGTCATCGACAGTGGCTACTAAGTGGGTGGTGGGTGGGCGGCGAATTTCTTCGTCATCCGCATCCCAATCCTGCCGGACATAGTTTGGCCCGGATCCTCCTGAAAAGGAGAGAGACCTTAATGAGTTCAGTATATCGCCGAAGGGCGAGTGCTGAAAAATATCCGCGGAGGCAAACTCCATGATCGGCGCCCAACCGGATTCGATAGGAACGGGCGCAGGCGGTTCGGAGTCCGTGGCCGGAGAAGAATCCGGCAGTTTAGCAACACGGCTCTCGTGAAGGGTAAGGTCGATATTCAGCTCGATCGCCGTTGGGGATACGACCTCTGTGGCGGGGTCTATCCACCCGTCCATGGGAGGCGCAACTGGCTCCGAATTAAGGGTCGGAGCGGCTGCCGGTGCGATCACCTGAACACTGTCTGATGGTAGAGCTAAATCGTACTCATCGTGACCGTGTGACGCACAAGGCAGAGGCTCGAATCCTTCGAAGATCAAGTCTCCGCGGATATCCGCCGTGTAGTTTAAGTTTCCAAACCTGACCTGGTGGCCAGGGGCGTAACTTTTGATCTGCTCTGGATGGCCAAGCGAGTCGGCCCGTAGTGGAAGCCGCCGAACACAAAGATCTGTCCGGGGAGAAAAGTCTCACCCTGGACTGCATCGCTATCGATGATCGTAGGAGCCATCAAGCCTAACGGTGACGACACAGAGGAACTCTCAATGAAAGCACCAATGTCGGTTTCAAAACCGGCAGATCTCGGGTAGGGGGTGCCGAACTGTGCCTCTAAGGCACATGGTAACAGGAGGCAGGGGACACGATGTTTTACCTAGGTTCGGTCCCTCTTGATGGAGGTAAAACCCTATGTCCTGCTTGATTAATATTGATGATATGGGTAGTACAAGAGTAGATCTACCACGAGATCAGACATGCTAAGCCCTAGAAGCTACCCTATGGTATGATTGTATGTTGTCCTACAGACTAAAACCCTCCGGTTTATATAGACACCGGAGAGGGTTAGGGTTACACAAGGTCGGTTACAAAGGAGGAGATATCCATATCCGTATTGCCTAGCTTGCCTTCCACGCCAAGGAGAGTCCCATCCGGACATGGGACGAAGTCTTCAATATTGTATCTTCATAGTCCAATAGTCCGACCAAAGGATATAGTTCGGTAGTCCGGAGACCCCCTAATCCAGGACTCCCTCAGAGGCCTTAATATCCCTTAGTTTCCGTAAGGACCCCGCTGCCACGGGAGGGTAGGACAAAAGATGTCATGCAAGTTCTTTTCCATAAGCACGTATGACTATATTCAGAATACATGCCTACATTATATCAATGAACTGGAGCTAGTTCTATGTCACCCTAGGTTATGACTATTACATGATGAACCCCATCCGGCATAATTCTCTATCACCGATCCATTGCCTACGAGCTTTTCATATATTGTTCTTCGCTTATTTACTTTTCCGTTGCTATTGCTATCATCACTACAAAATACCAAAAACATTACTTTTACTACTGTTACCTTTTTCTACCATTATCACCACTATCATATTACTTTGCTACTAAATACTTTGCCGTAGATATTAAGTTTCCAGGTGTGGTTGAATTGACAACTCAGCTGCAAATACTTGAGAATATTCTTTGGCTCCCCTTATGTCAAATCAATAAATTTGGGTTGAATACTCTACCCTCGAAAACTGTTGCGATCCCCTATACTTGTGGGTTATCAGACTCCTACTACACTGGAGGTGCCTACTACTACGTGCAGGCCACTAACGACGACCAGGAGTAGTTTAGGAGGATCCCAGGCAGGAGGCCTGCACCTCTTTCGATCTGTATCCCAGTTTGTGCTAGCCTTCTTAAGCCAAACTTGTTTAACTTATGTCTGTACTCAAATATAGTTGCTTCCGCTGACTCGTCTATGATCGAGCTCTTGTATTCGAGCCCTCGAGGCCCCTGGCTTGTAATATGATGCTTTTATGACTTATTTTATTTGTAGAGTTGTGTTGTGATATCTTCCCGTGAGTACCTGATCTTGATTGTAAAAGTTTGCGTGTATGATTAGTGTACGATTGAATCAGGGGCGTCACAAGTTGATATCAGAGCCGACTGCCTGTAGGAAACCCCCTTCCACACTCCTTAGCTGAAGTCGAGTCTACACATTGCAAAACTTTTACTAACATGGTTGTTCGGCCCATGGGCCCACGTCGCCACTTGGTGGTACTAGGATCTTTTACTCCTCATCTATATTCTGGGACTCTGACCTCTCTTCTATTCAGGTTAAAATGAATTTACTAACTCTAACATTAGGATCACGTGATCACATCCACCCGAAGAGCCCTTCATTACAGTTGATCGCCAGCTTCACTAGAACACTTCAAAGATATTCTGCGAGGTTCTCCCTAGAACATGTGCCCATCACTTTGAAAATTCCCGACCACCGATAAATCCTTATGGATAACTACTTACACTTGTCGTTCATACCTTCGATCCCATTTGCCCTTGTTATTACTTGATATCATGAAAAATTCTTTGATGTTCCGAAAATCCTTTGTTCCCACGGCTCTGTACCCCTTTCCCGCATTAATACCCCTACGGATAATTCCTCGCTGTTATCGAGTATCCATTCTTCCCTCGTTGTTCATATGATTCACAAGATACATTGGAATACTATCTGACCTCCCAGAAATCCTCTGCCCGATATTTCTGTGCAAATACTTGTCTGCCTGCATCATGGTTAATTTCATATTCCTAGTAATATCTGTTGACATCCTTTGTCATTATCATTTTGAGTCCGTTAATACAATATGTTGCGAATGCTCGCAATCCTCAATCAGATCCTATAATTCATCCTTCCGGCTCAGACGTCATTTTAACATGGGCTGGATCTCGACCAATCACATTGTCATTGATTGTACCCCTAAGCCTTCTCAGCTTATCCATCCTTAATCAGAGCGTTTGCTTTTGATGCCTTGATTTGGAAATCATAATTCTTCTGCATTTGAGTTTTGAGTTAGTCAGTTGTTTCTATAATCTGATCTCCTCACATCCCTTCTTCCTCTGGTTGAGTACCGATGCTCACATCGGATCCCTTGTGGACCACCAGATCCTTTGTTGGATTTTATCCGACGTCGTCCTTCATATTCAATAAGCCTGTGAGCCTGCCCTCGGATACATAATGCCTTTGGTAAATTGTATCCTCTGCTTTCTCTAGCATGCTCTACTATTGAACTTGTGTTATTTATTCTTGAAATTTGTGGTATATGCTCCTAAGATGCCCCGATGGGTTGAACCTATGCCTTTCCCAAACCGTACGAACCCAGAAGTTTTTGTGAGTCATACTCCTCTGTTGTTTCGCTAGATAAAATTTCTACACTACAGTTTCATCAAAAGCGAGAAGTAAAATGAAAGGTTATGCATTGAAGAAGTGGGAGTCGACCTTGAACTTGTGTTCATGCCCATGGACACGATGTAGATCTTATCATGGAAGCTACTGCTAAATTAATTATTCCCTTGATATAAGTTCATCTTATATCTGGGATCTGGTCTTTTGCAATCGTGGTTCCAACCATATTGTTCCCCTTCGATTCAATTTCTCAGACAAGTTAAACCACTTGTGCTCTACAGATCAATGCACCAGTCCAACCTTTACTTTGATCTACCATCGAGTATTACACCCTGGTATCTCAAGAATATCATGGAACTGCATAACTTCTTGTGGGTCCTTCATCAAATGTTATTTCTCACCGAATCCAATTTTTCTTGGGTTCTGGGTTGTCGTCAACCGATAACACCGAATAGTGAATCGATTCTGTACTCCGATTCAATAACTCTTAGGTAATTTTTGTTGCTTATGAGTTTAATAACCCTTCAAGTCTTTCTTAGCCTGATCGACTATATCATTATCGTGCTAAATTTTAACGGTGCTATCTGGTCCTTATTCCCATAGCACAACTTTTGACGAAGAGCTAAGCATACGTCGATCTTCCTCGTCTTATCATTCTCCTTGAACAACAAGCTTCATTCCAAGTTGATATCATATCCATGGTTCCAACAATCTTCCATTGTATCAGTCCCTTTGCTTGATGTCGTCGATGACCGAATTATATCTTCATGAAACCTCTCGACAAATGTGTCATGATCATCATCAACATGCTGAGCTCTTCAAGGATAACGATCGAATTCTTGATTAGAAATACCATCCTTGCCCCTCGATGATTTGTGTTATCATCGGCATCTTATTGTCCTCCCTACAACACAAACTTGTTCATGTTTCGTGTAGTACCTTGAGTTCCTTGCTATCCAACGTGTGTTATGTTCTACCTTGAAGTATTACTGTCTTTTATGTCAAGGATGTTGTGAGAGTTGCTCCACCTCTTAAGAATTCTTAGTATAGTGATACTTTTCACCATCACCATTCTTTCTTGGTCCCCGTGTTGATTCTAACCGGGATACCAACAAGTGGACAATGCTGCTTGGATTCTATACTTCTAGCAACCCTATTGCTTGTAAGTTAATGAACAATCGATTCATTCTTGGTGTATTGGTTATTGAATCACCATTCTAACATTGATCATGCTACCTAAGCCCATATTTCGGGTGCACCTTTCAACCGATGTTTAATTGTGTATGTTTCCCTTGAGCATACCTCATTATATCATTTGATCTAACAAATGTTATCTCCTTGTTCACTGAAGTGTGGAAATTCATCTTTTGAAAATCTCAATGAATTGTCGCTGAGTCCATCAGCCACCCCCCTCATCATTCCCTTGGGTTAATGATGAACTCTTGTTTCAGAACTCGCTCCCATAGTTCATTTCCTAAGAATTTTATAAGGTCATCTCGACAATTGTGTTGCACCTTTTCTTCTCGGGCATCCTGAGTCAGAGGTATCCTGACACCAATTAGATCTGAATCTCGGTCAGATATGATGGTTGGGATATATTTCCAAGAGTTATAAAATTGGTCCTTATATATCGGTAAGGTGATGTCATGCCTATCACACCTGGCCGGAGGACTTGTGGTTATAGTTTCCTGTTTAGCAAGGTTAACAATTCTTCCATGAGGAAATTGTAAGGCTTATTATACAAGTTGTTCCTGATGAATCCTTCTTGTATCCAAGTCTGACCTTGCTTGAAGACTATGTTAACGCTATCTCAAAGCATGTCTGTGGTACTCCAATTTTCAAGAAAGAACATTTGAAGCCCAATGCTAAATGTTTTTGCTCAATTATCCAAACACCATTGTATAGGTAATGTCATGGAATTTATCTCCCCTTACCTAAAGAGTTGTCTACATTATCCTGTCATGGATATCATGACCTGCTTGTCCTTGGGAAGGATATACCCTTGAAATATGTGTTTAAACACATTTTCCTTTCCATTGTTCTATTTAATCTAATAATCATATTTTCCTTTCCATTGTTTGGCTTAACCTTTCTTGTGATCTATATGATCTAAGCAGTAATATTATCCTGCTTATGTAAAAACCTCGGTGTACAATTCTATAAGCAAGACCCTGTTACTATAGTTGATGACATTCTGGTAACCACCGACGGACGAGAACTTTGCCTATTGGCCCACCTCGTTTCGACGAGTAGCAAAATGGTTCTCTTCGTCCCCCGCCCTTGGTACCGACATTGTTGCGAACATAACTGACAGGCTATCCTCTAACATGTCTTGCTTACATGATCGTGCAAGACGTCACCACCCTTCCTACCTTTAACCCACATGGTGTGCCCATAACCCACAGTCCCACATGATCAAAACCTGACTCTCCTGCGCACGCCCGGTTTCCAAAGTTATTCCTCGCGGGTGGCCTCATATATAATTCATGGGCCACCTTCCTAGTGATCTATTCTGGTAGCAGACGCAATACTCAATCTCGTTGCTTTGGACCCCTTTCGCATGTTGTTTCAGACATCGAACGATTGTCTATCCGTTTGGAACTTCTCATGGTACCTTCTAACTTTGCTCTCGATATCTTCTTAAGTTTCAATTGAAGAGATACTTATGCTTCTACCCATGAGTTAACCGTCTGATGCTAAATCTTGTTAGAACCCGTCCTTATAGAGTTTTCCCCCTCTTATCCTTTCATAAGTTCGGTGAAGATCCTGAAGGCGGGACGATAATTTCATCATGATGCATTGATGCATAGGAATGAAGACATCAATGCTATGGATCAACCTCTTCGAGAAGAGCAACCTAGGCTGAGAAGATCCGTCAGAGTTTTGTAACCACAACTTTCCCCCTTACACCACCCCTTAAATCTCGGGACGAGATTTTTTGTAGTGGAGGAGAATTGTGATGCCTGAATATTTAAGCTATAGTAATTCTCTGCTAATGATGCCACGTCACTTCGATTACTGTTTCTAATCTCGCGTTAGTTCAAAACCGATTCAAATTCAAATTCAAGATCAAGCAAACAATAAAAGTTTTCAAACTTTTAAACTAAATTGCTCGGTTTGTGAAAAATAAATCGCAAGTAGTTGTGATGAAGAAACTCCACATTTATGAAATGTTTAAATACTCCGAGGCGAATAAAACAATAGCAAAAACCAATATTTAAATGCTTTTATAAATAATAATAAACTAAACTAAATGGTTTTGCGGTAAAACCTTTTGGTTGCACTGGGTTGGTGTTATTACTAATTTAGGGCTCATTTTAAATATTAAGTAAAAAATAAACAGAAAAGAAAGTAAAATAAAAACAAACTAAAGAAATAAAACAAAGCAACAAAAAAAGGACCCCCCCCCGCTGGGCCGAGAGGCCCAGCTGGCCAGACTGCCGGCCCACCCACTCCCCTGGCCATATGGCCTCCCCAACCCACCTAACCCTAGTCCCCCACCACTCGCCCCCGATCCACACCCCGATCCCTCGTCTCCCTCCTGGCGCCGCCCCCCTCCAGCACGCACACGACACACACAATGCACCACCGCCACCCTGGATTCGGAGGACCCGCGCTTGAGCCCGGCACCACCCGGCGACCCGGCTACCGCGGATGAGCCGTCTGCCGGCAACGACCTCCTCCTTCCCGCGTCGTTCTTCCACCCCGAGCAATCACCTGAGAGCGCCGCTGCCGAACCTTCGAAGGACTCGCGGCCATTGTGCCCCCTTGACCCCCGCTAGCTTGACCAAGGGCTCCACTTTCATCCCCTCCTTCACCTACATCGTCCATTGGAGTGCGACGCCGCTACCTGCGTGCATCGCCCCCTTCATCAACCTCCGGCCACCACTCGTCTCCGCTTCGGTCCGACGCCATAGCTGCTTCCTCGCCTCCCCAAGCTCGCACATGGCCTCCCTGTGAGCTCCTAGCCCTCTCTACCCTTCTCCCCTAACCTCTCGTGCTTGTGCCCAACGCCGATCCCGAGCATGGCCAAACTCCGGCCGTCGCTTAGCTCGCTGCAACTCCTGCTTCAGACCATCCCGACACCACACACAATTACTATTCGATGCGCCCTGTCGCGCTGAACCCGTTGGATCGAACACCGCGTCATTTGGTCACCGGAGCAGCGAGAACCATGGTCGCGGCTGCGCGCTCTGGTCACCAACGTTAAGTCGCCGATGTGACTCGACCATTAACGTGAACTAACCTGCTAATTAACCTCTCAGACCCACTAAAACTCGGGCCCCACCTAAATAACATTTAGTTAGGATAAGTAACTGACTGGTGGGTCCATTAGTTAATTTAGTCAATGAAAAACGTTTAAAATCCAACTAACTGCTTGTGTCACTGACTAGGACCCAATTGACCCAGTCAAATGCTGACTGGGATTGTCCCAGTCAATGACAGGTGGGTTCCACTTAGCCTTTTGACTAGTCAACCTTGACTGGTTGACTGCTGACTCAGCACCCTCCTGACCCCACTTGTCATACTATGTGGCTAGCTACTACTGAGTATAAAAGGTATTTTAGTTTAATTTTTGAATTAATAATAATTATAGTAAATCTAGAAAATCATTTAAACTTTGAAAATTAATAGAAAATAAACCGTATATCAGATGCAAATAATTTATATTGAAAGTTGCTCAGAAAGACGAGACGAATCCGAATATGCGGCCCGTTCGTCCACCACATGTTTGTAGCATAGTGAACCTACAACCGTCCCCCTCCACTCCGTCTGTCCGAAAACACCGAACAACGGTAATACTTTCCCGGATGTTTCCCCCTTCGCCGGTATCACCTATCCCTGCAATAGGTTACCCCTAGCACCATGTATTGCCATGTTATGCTTTGTGTTGCTTTGATTGTTCTATTATTTATTAGTGTTCGCCCTCCATTACTTCTTTCTGGTAGACCTCCAGACCGCCGCCGATACCCCGGTGATCGACTACATCGACGATGACCCCTCCTTGCCAGAGCAACCAGGCAAGCCCCCCCTTGATCACCAGATATTTCCTATTCTTCTCTCTACTACTTGCATTAGAGTAGTGTAGCATGTTACTGCTTTCCGTTAATCCTATTCTGATGCATAGCCTGTCCTTGCTACTACTATTGTTACCTTTACCTGCAATCCTAAATGCTTAGTATAAGATGCTAGTATTCCATCAGTGGCCCTACATTCTTGTCCGTCTGTCATGCTATACTATAGGGCTGTAATCACTAGGGAGGTGATCATGGGTATATACTTATATACATTATATGTCATACATGTGGTGACTAAAGTCGGATCGGCTCTTAGAGCACCCGCAAGTGATTCCGATGTGGCTGCTGAAGGGGCAGGTGGTTCCATCCAGGTAGTGGTGGGCCTGGGTTCCTGACGGCCCCCGACTGTTACTTTGTGGCGGAGCGACAGGGCAGGTGGAGACCACCTAGGTGAGATGTGGGCTTGGCCCTGATCGGTGTTCGCGGTTACTTCGAAATAACACGCTTAATGAGATCTTGGTATTTGATCTGAGTCTGGCCACTAGCCTATACGCACTAACCAACTACGCGGGAACAGTTATGCGCACTCGACGTCGTGGTATCAGTCGAAGCCTTTGTGACGTCAGCGACTGAGCGGCGCGCGCCGGGTTGGACCGCGTAGCGCAACTTTCTTTGTAATGGGGGTTGCTACGTCTGCTCACCGGCCGCGTACGCAACATGCAGGTGTGCAATGGGCGATGGGCCCAGACCCCTGCGCGCTTACGATTTAGACCGGCATGCTGACCTCTCTATTGTGCCTAGGTGGGGCTGCGACGTGTTGATCTTCTGAGGCCAGGCATGACCCAGGAAAGTTGTCTGGTCAAAGGGGATCGAGCATGTTGGGAAATGTGGTGCACCCCTGCAGGGAAGTTAATCTATTCGAATAGCCATGTCCCTCGGTAAAAGGACGACCTGGAGTTGTACCTTGACCTTATGACAACTAGAACTGGATACTTAATAAAATACACCCTTCCAAGTGCCAGATACAACCCGGTGATCGCTCTCTCATAGGGCAACGAGGAGAGGATCGCCGGGTAGGTTTATGCTATGCGATGATACTTGGTTAACTTACCATCTACTCTCTTCTTCTGGTACAAGATGGAGGTTGCCAGAAGCGTAGTCTTTGATAGGACTAGCTATCCCCCTCTTATTCCAACATTCTGCAGTTCAGTCCACATATGCTACCATTTTCCATTTGATACTAATGCATACATATGTGGTGTAGCTCCTTGCTTGCGAGTACTTTGGATGAGTACTCACGGTTGCTTTGCTCCCATTTTTCCCCTTTCTATACCCGATTGTTGTGACCAGACATTGGAGTCCAGGAGCTTGACGCCACCATCGACGACGACTCCTACTACACTTGAGGTGCCTACTACTACGTGCAGGCCACTAACGATAACCAGGAGTAGTTTAGGAGGATCCCAGGCAAGAGGCCTGCGCCTCTTTCGATCTGTATCCCAGTTTGTGCTAGCCTTCTTAAGGCAAACTTGTTTAACTTATGTCTGTACTCATATATAGTTGCTTCCGCTGACTCGTCGATGATCGAGCTCTTGTATTCAGCCCTCGAGGCCCCTGGCTTGTAATATGATGCTTGTATGACTTATTTTATTTGTAGAGTTGTGTTGTGATATCTTCCCGTGAGTCCCTGATCTTGATCTTACACGTTTGCGTGTATAATTAGTGTACGATTGAATCAGGGGCATCACAAGTTGGTATCAAAGCCGACTGCCTGTTGGAATCCCCCTTCCACACTCCTTGGTCGAAGTCGAGTCTACACATTGCAAAACTTTTACTAACATGGCTATCCGACCCATGGGCCCACGTCGCCATTGGGTGGTATTAGGAGCTTTTACTCGTCATCTATATTCTGGGACTCTGACCTCTCTTCTATTCTGGTTAAAATGAATTTACTAACTCCAACATTAGGATCACGTGATCACATCCACCCAGAGAGCCCTTTATTACAGTTGATCGCCTGCTTCACCAGAACTAGTTTTTGAGGGTAGAGTATTCAACCCAAATTTATTGATTCGACACTAGGGGAGCCATAGAATATTCTCAAGTATTAGCAGCTCAGTTGTCAATTCAACCACACCTGGAAACTTAATATCTACATCAAAGTATTTAGTAGCAAAGTAATATGATAGTAGTGGTAACGGTAGCAAAAGGTAATGATAACAAAAGTAATGTTTTTGGTATTTTGTAGTGATTGTAACAATAGCAACGGAAAAGTAAATAAGCGGAGAACAATATATGGAAATCTCGTAGGCCATGGATCGGTGATAGAGAATTATGCCGGATGCGGTTCATCATGTAATAGTCATAACCTAGGGTGCACGGAACTAGTTCCAATTCATCAATGTAATGTAGGCATGTATTCCGAATATAGTCATACGTGCTTATGGAAAAGAACTTGCATGACATCTTTTGTCCTACCCTCCCGTGGCAGCGGGGTCCTAGCAGAAACTAAGGGATATTAAGGCCTCCTTTTAATAGAGTACTGGACCAAAGCATTAACACATAGTCAATACATGAACTCCTCAAACTACGATCATCACCGGGAGTGGTCCCGATTATTGTCACTTCGGGGTTGCCGGATCATTACACATAGTAGGTGACTATAGACTTGCAAGATAGGATCAAGAACTCTCATATATTGATGAAAACATCATAGGTTCAGATCTGAAATCATGGCACTCGGGCCCTAGTGACAAGCATTAAGCATAGCAAAGTCATAGCAACATCAATCTCAGAACATAGTGGATACTAGGGATCAAACCCTAACAAAATGAACTCGATTACATGATAAATCTCATCCAACCCATCACCATCCAGCAAGCCTACGATGGAATTACTCACGCACGGTGGTGAGCATCATGAAATTGGTGATGGAGGATGGTTGATGATGACGATGGTGACGGATTCCCCTCTCCAGAGCCCCGAACGGACTCCAGATCAGCCCTCCCAAGAGGTTTTAGGGCTTGGCGGCGGCTCCATATCATAAAATTGATGAATCCTTCTCTCTTATTTTTCTCCCCGGAAGTGAATATATAGAGTTGGAGTTGAGGTCGGAGGAGCTCCAAGGGGCCCACAAGGTAGGGGGCGCGCCCAGGGGGCAGTCGTGTCCCCACCCTCGTGGCTAGGGTGTGGGCCCCCTGGTCTTGATCTTTTGCCAGGATTTTTTATTATTTCCAAAAAATAGTCTCCGCAAAGTTTCAGGTCATTCCGACAACTTTTGTTTCTGCACATAAATAACATCATGGCAATTCGGCTGAAACAGCGTCAGTCCGAGTTAGTTCCATTCAAATCATGCAAGTTAGAATCCAAAACAAGGGCAAAACTGTTTGGAAAAGTAGATACGACGGATACATATCAACTCCCCTAAGCTTAAACCTTTGCTTGTCCTCAAGTAATTCAGTTGATAAACTGAAAGTGATAAAGAAAAACTTTTACAAACTCTGTTTTCTCTTGTTGTTGTAAATATGTAAGCCAGCATTCAAGTTTTCAGCAAAGATTATAAACTAACCATATTCACAATAACTCTTAGGTCTCATGTTTACTCATATCATTGGCATAATTAACTAGCGAGCAATAATAATAAATCTCGGATGACAACACTTTTTCAAAACAATCATAATATGATATAACAAGATGGTATCTCGCTAGCCCTTTCTGAGACCACAAAACATAAATACAGAGCACCTTTAAAGATCAAGGACTGACTAGACATTGTAATTCATGGTAAAAGAGATCCAGTCAAGTCATACTCAATGTAAACTAACAGTAATGAATGCAAATGACAGTGGTGCTCTCCAACTGGTGCTTTTTAATAAGAGGAGGGTGACTCAACATGAAAGTAAATAGATAGGACCTTCATAGAGGGAAGCGGGGATTTGTAGAGGTGCCAGAGCTCGTTTTTGAAATAGAGATGAATAATATTTTGAGCGGTATACTTTCATTGTCAACATAACAACCAAGAGATGGCGATATCTTCCATGCTACACACATTATAGGTGTTTCCCAAGCAGAATGGTAAAGTTTATACCCCCCTCCACCAACAAGCATCAATCCATGGCTTGCTCGAAAAAACGAGTGCCTCCAACTAACAAGAGTCCCAAGGGGAGTTTTGTTTGCAATTATTTTGATTTGATTTGCATAAAGCATGGGACTGGGCATCCCGGTGACCATCCACTTTCTCGTGAGTGAGGAGCGGAGTCCACTCCTCTTGAGAATAACCCGCCTAACATGAAAGATACAGACATCCCTAGTTGATACATGAGCTATTCGTGCATACAAAACAGGATATTTATTTGAAGGTTTAGAATTTGGCACGTACAAATTTACTTGGAACGGCAGGTAGATACCGTATATCGGTACATATGGTGGAGTCATATGGAATAACTTTGGGGTTTATGGAATTGGATGCACAAGCAGTCACTACTGGAATTAGCTACTTTGCCATCTGCCAGATCTTTGCCGTCTGCTAGCAAACGGCAAAGAAGCCCTTTGCCATCAGCTACTCGAAAGCAGACGGCAAAGAACTGGCTGATGGCAAAGAAAGCCTTTGCCATCAACCAGTTCTTTGCCGTCCGCTAGCTGACGGCAAAGATTCTTTGCCGTCCGCTAGTAGACGGCAAAGAGGGAGGGGGCCCCACTGAGGAACTGGTTAAAAAAAATTAACGGGCCCCCTCTTTGCCGTCTGCTAACAGACGGCAAAGAGCAAATAAGCGGACGGCAAAGGGGGGCGGACGACAAAGATTTAACATATCTAACGGCCCGCCCCCCACCCCGCGCCCTCTCTCTCTGTTTCTCTCCTCCCATACGCGCGCCGCCGCCACCACCACTCGCCGCCGCC
>NC_041386.1:207265510-207266010 GCF_002162155.2 Triticum dicoccoides | reverse complement strand
CCCCAGGCCGCCCCGCCCCCCTCCTCCACCGGCCACCTCCTCCACCGGCCCAGGTGAGCTCTACCTCTCCTCTGTTTTTCCTTTTTTTCTGTTTTTTTAGTTTTAGGTTTATGTTTAGTTTAGATTTAGTTTCAGTTTTAGTTTTAGGTTTAGTTTTAGGTTTAGATTTAGTCTTAGTTTAGTTTTAGGTTTAGATTTAGTTTTTTCCTTTTTTCTGTTTTTTTAGTTTTAGGTTTATGTTTAGATTAGATTTAGGTTTAGTTTTAGGTTTAGTTCAGTTTTAGGAAAGAAAAAGAAGAAGAAGAAAAAAACAGGAGAGGAGGAGAAGAAGAAGAGGAAAAAGGAAAGGAGGAAGAAGAAGAGGAGGAGGAGAAGAAGAAGAAGAAGGAAAAAAGGAAGAAAAGGAAGAAAAGGAAGAAGAGGAAGAAGAAGAAAAGGAAAAAAGACCCCGACCAAGCACCCCGACATGACACCCCGACCCCGACACCCCGAGCCCGACC